>NW_017201745.1:0-6592 GCF_001704415.2 Capra hircus | reverse complement strand
CTGGCCTTTCCTGAGGCCACCAGAGCGGATCACTGAGTCCCCGTCGTAAGTCGAGCACCTGCCGAAACTCGATAAAATCCAGGATATTCTCCCCTCCAGGTGAGATGAAGCCCATTTCCGCTGAGGCGTCTCGAAGCTAATCACACCTAACCTCTGGAACTTCCAAAGGGTCTTTCACACCCTTGCTGCAACTCAAGAAGTTCCCCGACATACCCGTCTCCACTCGAGAGGAAGCACGAGAGACCCGCCCACATCCAGAGGAGCCCCTTTTCTCCCTCATAGCTCGAGACGAGGTATCCTTTCACTGTGTGTCGGGAAAGAATTCCTGGGGTTCCCGTCGCATCTCCAGAGGAGGCGCTCTCCACAGGAAAGGCGACAGGGAACTCCAGGGTCGTGCCACCATTCCCAGAGTCCCCCAGATATCTCAGTCCATTCCAGGGAAACCTGTTTTCCCTGCACTGCCTCGACTTTCAAGCCGAGGATCGACTCACACCACGGTGGCACGTGGACAGCCCTGTGGGAAAGCCTCGTGGGAAAACCTCGTGGGAAATCCTCGAGGGAAAGCCACAGATCCCTTGATCCACGCCAAGGGAAGCGTGACACTGCTGCTACAGCTCGGGAGGAAAGCGCACGTGCATGCCACCACTGGAGACGAGGACTGACTTCCCTGGGGAGACTCCAGAAGTCCCTCAAGATCCTTGTCAGCACTGGAGAGGAATCCTGAGTTCCGGCACCATCTCCACACAATGTCTTAGGCCCTGGCATCGACAGGAGAGGAATCCTGAAGGCCCCCGAGCAATTCGCATGGGGACTGGTCTTTCCTGAGGTCACCAGAGCAGGTCCCTGAGGTCCCGGTCGTAAGTTGTGAGCACCTGACTCTGGAGAAAATCCAGGAGGTTCTCCCCTCCAGGCGAGATGAGGCCCATTTCCGCTGAGGCGTTTTGGGGCTAATCACACCTAACATCTGGAACTTCCAAAGCGTTCTTCACACCCTCGCTGCAACTCAAGAAGTTCCCCGTCATACCCGTCTCCACTCGAGAGGAAGCACGAGGGTCCCGCCCACATCCAGAGGAGACGCCGTTTTGGTATCGAAGCTCGACATGAGGGATCCTTTCCCTGCTTGGTCAGGAAATAATACCCGCCATTCCGCTCGCATTTCTAGGGGAAGCGCTCTCCACAGGAAAGGCGAGAGGAACTCCAGGGTCATGCCACCATTCACAGAGTCGCCCAGATGTCTCAGTCCATTCCAGAGGAAACTGTTTTTCCTGCACTGAGTCGAATTTCACGGCGAGGATCGACTCACACCACGGTGGCACGTGGGATAGCCCTGTCGGAAAGCCTCGTGGGAAATCCTCTTTGGGAAAGCCTCGAGGGAAAGCCACAGATCAGTTGATCCACGCGAAGGGAAGCGTGACACTGCTGCTACATCTCGGGAGGAAAACGCACGTGCATGCCCCCACTCGAGACAAGGACTCACTCCCCCTGGGGAGACTCCAGAAGTACCCCAAATCCATGTCAGCACTGGAGAGGAATCCTCAGGTTCTGGCACCATCTCCAATAAAGGTCTTAGGCCCTGGCATCGACGGGAGAGGAATCCTGAGAGGACCCCTAGCAACTCGCATGGCGACTGGCCTTTCTTGAGGCAACCAGAGCGGGTCCCTGAGGTCCCTGTCGTAACTCGATAGCACCTGCCACAACTCGAGAAAATCCAGGAGGTTCTCCTCTTCAGGCGAGATGAGGCCCATTTCCGCTAAGGCGTCTTGAGGCTAAACACACCTAACCTCTGGAACTTCCAAAGGGTCCTTCCCACACTTGCTGCAACTCAAGAAGTTCCCCGACATACCCCGTCTCCACTCGAGAGGAAGCACGGAGTCCCGCCCACATCCAGAGGAGCCTGGCTTCCACCTCGTAGCTCTAGATGACGGATTCTTTTCCAGCTTCGTCTGGAAAGAAATTCCCGGCTTTCCCGTCGCAACTCAAGAGGAGGCGCTCTCAACAGGAAAAGCGAGAGAAACCCCAGTGTCGTGCCACAATTCCAAGGGACCCCCAGATGTCAGTCCATTCCAGAGGAACTTGCTTTCCCTGCACTGCCTCTACTTTCACGCCGAGGATCCACTCACTACACCATGGAACGTGGGTCAGCCCTGTGGGAAAGCCTCGTCGGAAAGCCTCGAGGGAAAGACACAGATCCCTTGATCCACGCCAAGGGAAGCGTGACACTGCTGCTACAGCTCGGGAGGAAAGCGCACGTGCATGCCACCACTGGAGACGAGGACTGACTTCCCTGGGGAGACTCCAGAAGTCCCTCAAGATCCTTGTCAGCACTGGAGAGGAATCCTGAGGTTCCGGCACCATCTCCACACAATGTCTTAGGCCCTGGCATCGACGGGAGAGGAATCCTGAGAGGCCCCCGAGCAATTCGCATGGGGACTGGTCTTTCCTGAGGTCACCAGAGCAGGTCCCTGAGGTCCGGTCGTAAGTTGTGAGCACCTGACTCTGGAGAAAATCCAGGAGGTTCTCCCCTCCAGGCGAGATGAGGCCCATTTCCGCTAAGGCGTCTTGGGGCTAATCACACCTAACATCTGTAACTTCCAAAGCATCCTTCACACCCTCGCTGCAACCCCAGAAGTTCCCCGACATACCCGTCTCCACTCGAGAGGAAGCACAAGAGTCCTGCCCACATCCAGATGAGCCCCGTTTCCGCCTCAAAGCTCGAGAGGTGGGATGCTTTCGCGCTGGCGTGGCTGGGAAAGAATTCCCGGCGTTCCCGTCGCATCTCAAGATGAGGCGCTCTCCACAGGAAAGGCGAGAGGAAATCCAGGTTCGTGCCACCATTCCCAGAGTCAGCCAGATGTCTCTGTCCATTCCAGGGAAACCTGTTTTCCCTTCAATGCCTCGACTTTCAAGCCGAGGATCGACTCACACCACGGTGGCACGTGGGACAGCACTGTGGGAAAGGCCCGTGGGAAAGCCTCGTGGAAAGGCTCGTGGAAAGCCTCTAGGAAAGGCACTGATCCCTTGATCCACGTGAAGGGAAGCGTATCACTGCTGCTAGAGCTCGGGAGGAAAGCGCACGTGCATGCCCCCACTCGAGACGAGTACTGACTCCCCTGGGGAGACTCCAGAAGTACCCCAAGATCCATGTCAGCACTGGAGAGGAATCCTCAGGTTCCGGCACCGACTCCACACAACGACTTAGGCCCCGGCTTCGACGGGGAGAGGAATCCCGAGAGGCCCCGAGCAACTTGCATGGGGACTGGCCTTTCCTGAGGCCACCAGAGCGGATCACTGAGGTCCCCATCGTAAGTCGAGAGCACCTGCCGAAACTCGATAAAATCCAGGATATTCTCCCCTCCAGGTGAGATGAAGCCCATTTCCGCTGAGGCGTCTCGAAGCTAATCACACCTAACCTCTGGAACTTCCAAAGGGTCTTTCACACCCTTGCTGCAACTCAAGAAGTTCCCCGACATACCCGTCTCCACTCGAGAGGAAGCATGAGAGACCGCCCACATCCAGAGGAGCCCCTTTTCTCCCTCATAGCTCGAGATGAGGTATCCTTTCACTGTGTGTCGGGAAAGAATTCCTGGGGTTCCCGTCGCATCTCCAGAGGAGGCACTCTCCACAGGAAAGGCGACAGGAACTCCAGGGTCGTGCCACCATTCCCAGAGTCCCCCAGATATCTCAGTCCATTCCAGGGAAACCTGTTTTCCCTGCACTGCCTCGACTTTCAAGCCGAGGATCGACTCACACCACGGTGGCACGTGGGACAGCCCTGTTGGAAAGCCTCGTGGGAAAACCTCGTGGGAAATCCTCGAGGGAAAGCCACAGATCCCTTGATCCACGCCAAGGGAAGCTTGACACTGCTGCTACAGCTCGGGAGGAAAGCGCACGTGCATGCCACCACTGGAGACGAGGACTGACTTCCCTGGGGAGACTCCAGAAGTCCCTCAAGATCCTTGTCAGCAATGGAGAGGAATCCTGAGGTTCCGGCACCATCTCCACACAATGTCTTAGGCCCTGGCATCGACGGGAGAGGAATCCTGAGAGGCCCCCGAGCAATTCGCATGGGGACTGGTCTTTCCTGAGGTCACCAGAGCAGGTCCCTGAGGTCCCGGTCGTAAGTTGTGAGCACCTGACTCTGGAGAAAATCCAGGAGGTTCTCCCCTCCAGGCGAGATGAGGCCATTTCCGCTGAGGCGTCTTGGGGCTAATCACACCTAACATCTGGAACTTCCAAAGCGTTCTTCACACCCTCGCTGCAACTCAAGAAGTTCCCCGACATACCCGTCTCACTCGAGAGGAAGCACGAGGGTCCCGCCCACATCCAGAGGAGACGCCGTTTTGGTATCGAAGCTCGACATGAGGGATCCTTTCCCTGCTTGGTCAGGAAATAATACTCGCCATTCCGCTCGCATTTCAAGGGGAAGCGCTCTCCACAGGAAAGGCGAGAGGAACTCCAGGGTCGTGCCACCATTCACAGAGTCGCCCAGATGTCTCAGTCCATTCCAGAGGAAACTGTTTTTCCTGCACTGCCTCGAATTTCACGGCGAGGATCGACTCACACCACGGTGGCACGTGGGATAGCCCTGTCGGGAAAGCCTCGTGGGAAATCCTCTTGGGAAAGCTCGAGGGAAAGCCACAGATCAGTTGATCCACGCGAAGGGAAGCGTGACACTGCTGCTACATCTCGGGAGGAAAGCGCACGTGCATGCCCCCACTCGAGACAAGGACTCACTCCCCTGGGAGACTCCAGAAGTACCCCAAGATCCATGACAGCACTGGAGAGGAATCCTCAGGTTCTGGCACCATCTCCACACAAGGTCTTAGGCCTCGGCATCGACGGGAGAGGAATCCCGAGAGGCCCCGAGCAATTTGCATGGGGACTCGTCTTTCCTGAGGCCAGCAGAGCAGGTCCCTGAGGTCCCGGTCGAAAGTTGTGAGCACCTGCCTCAACTGGAGAAAATCCAGGTGGTTCTTCCCTCCAGGCGAGATGAGGCCATTTCCGCTTAGCCATATCCAGGCTAATCACACCTAACCTGTGGAACTTCCAAAGGGGTCCTTCACACCCTTGCTGCAACTCAAGAAACTCCCCGACATACCCGTCTCCAGAGGAGAGGAAGCACGAGAGTACCGCCCACATACAGAGGAGGCCCGATTCCGCCTCCTAGTTCGAGAGGAGGGATCCTTTCCTGCGTGGTCGGGAAAGAATTCCCGGCGTTCCCATCGCATCTCAAGAGGAGGCACTCTCCACAGGAAAGGCGAGAGGAAATCCAGGTTCGTGCCACCATTCCCAGAGTCACCCAGATGTCTCTGTCCATTCCAGGGAAACCTGTTTTCCCTGCAATGCCTCGACTTTCAAGACGAAGATCGACTCACACCACGGTGGCACGTGGAACAGCCCTGTGGGAAAGGCTCGTGGAAAGCCTCGTGGAAAGGCTTGTGGGAAAGCCTCGAGGGAAAGCACTGATCCCTTGATCCACGTGAAGTGAAGCGTGACACTGCTGCTACAGCTCGGGAGGAAAACGCACGTGCATGCCCCCTCTCGAGACGAGGACTGACTCCCCTGGGGAGACTCCAGAAGTACCCCAAGACCCATGTCAGCACTGGAGAGGAACACTCAGGTTCCGGCACCGACTCCACACAAGGTCTTAGGCCCAGGCTTCGACGGGAGAGGAATACCTAGAGGCCCCCGAGCAACTCGCATGGGGGGACTGACCTTTCCTGAGGCCACCAGAGCGGGTCCATGAGGTGCCCGTCGTAAGTCGAGAGGACCTGCCGCAACTCGAGAAAATCCACGAGGTTCTCCCTTCCAGGCGAGATGAGGCCCATTTCCGCAGAGGCGTCTCTCGCGGCTAATCACACCTATCCTCTGGAACTTCCAAAGGGTCTTTCACACCCTTGCTGCAACTCAAGAAGTTCCCCGACATACCCGTCGCCACTCGAGAGGAAGCACGAGAGTCCTGCGCACATCCAGAGGAGCCCCGTTTCCTCCTCATAGCTCGAGAGGAGGGATCTTTCCCTGCGTGTCGGGAAAGATTCCCGGCGTTCCCCGTCGCATCTCAAGAGGAGGCGCTCTCCACAGGAAAGGCGAGAGGAACTCCAGGGTCGTGCCACCATTCCAGAGTCCCCAGATGTCTCAGTCTATTCCAGGGAAACCTGTATTCCCTGCACTGCCTCGACTTTCAAGCCGAGGATCGACTCACAGCACGGTGGCACGTGGGACAGCCCTGTGGGAAAGCCTCGTGGGAAAGCCTCGTGGGAAAGGCTCGAGGGAAAGCCACAGATCCCTTGATCCACGCGAAGCGGAAGCGTGACTCTACTGCTACAGCTTGGGAGGAAAGGGCACGTGCATGCCCCCACTCGGGACGAGGGACTGACTCCCCTGGGGAGACTCCAGAAGGACCCCAGGATCCATGTCAGCACTGGAGAGGAATCCTCAGGTTCCCGAGAGGCCCCGAGCAACTCGCTTGGGGACTGGCCTTTCCTGAGGCCACCAGAGCGGGGTCCCTGAGGTCCCCATCATAAGTCGAGAGCACCTGCCGCAACTCGAGAAAATCCAGGAGGTTCTCCCCTCCAGGCGCAGATGAGGCCCA
>NW_017201744.1:0-19123 GCF_001704415.2 Capra hircus | reverse complement strand
GGCCACCAGAGCGGGTCCCTGAGCCCCGTCGTGGGTCGAGAGCACCTGCCGCAACTGAGAAAATCCAGGAGGTTCTCCCTTCCAGGCGAGATGAGGACCATTTCCACTGAGGTGTCTCAAGGCTAATCACACCTAACCTCTGGACTTACAAAGGGTCCTTCACACCCTTGCTGCAACTCAAGAAGTTCCCGACATACCCGTCTCCACTCGAGAGGAAGCATGAGAGTCCCGCCCACATTCAGAGGAGCCCCGATTCCCCTCCTAGCTCGAGAGGAGGGATCCTTTCCCTGTTTGTTCGGGAAAGAATGCCCGGCATTCCCGTCGCAACTCAAGAGGAGGCGCTCACAGGAAAGGCGAGGGAACTCCAGGGTCGTGCCACCATTCCCAGAGTCCCCCAGATGTCTCAGTCCATTCCAGGGAAACCTGTTTTCCCTGCACTGCCTCCACTTTCAAGCCGAGGATCGACTCACACCACGGTGGCACGTGGGACAGCCCTGTGGGAAAGCCTCGTGGGAAAGCATCGCGGGAAAGCCTTGAGGGAAAGCCACAGATCCCTTGATCCTCGCGAAGGGAAGCGTGACACTGCTGCTACAGCTCGGGAGGAAAGCTCACTTGCATGCCCCACTCAAGACGAGGACTAACTCCCTGGGGAGACTCCAGAAGTACCCCAAGATCCATGTCAGCACTGGAGAGGAATGCTCAGGTTCCGGCACCGACTCCACACAAGTTCTTAGGCACCGGCATAGACGGGAGAGGAATCCTGAGAGGCCCCGAGCAACTCGCATGGGGACTGGCCTTTCCTGAGGCCACAGAGCGGGTCCCTGAGGTCCACGTCTTAAGTCGAGAGCACCTGCTGCAACTCGAGAAAATCCAGGAGGTTCTCCCCTTCAAGCGAGATGAGGCCCATTTTCGCTGAGGTGTCTCGAGGCTAATCACACCTAACCTCTGGAACTTCCAAAGGGTCCTTCACAACCTTGCTGCAACTCAAGAAGTTCCCCGACATACCCATCTCCACTCGAGAGGAAGCACGAGAGTCCCGGCCACATCCAGAGGAGCCCCGTTTCTGCCTCCTAGCTCGAGAGGAGGGATCCTTTCCCTGCGTGGTCGGGAAAGAATTCCCGGCGTTCCCGTCGCATCTGAAGAGGAGGGGCTCTCCACAGGAAAGGCGAGAGGAACTCCAAGGTCGTGCCACCATTCCCAGAGACAATCAGATGTCTCAGTCCCTTCCAGGGAAACCTATTTTCCCTGCACTGCCTCGACTTTCAAGCCGGGGATCGACTCACATGAAGGGGGCACCTGGGACAGCCCTGTGGGAAAGCCTCGTGGGAAAGCTCGAGGGAAAGCCACAGATCCCTTGATCCACGCGAAGTGAAGCGTGACACTGCTGCTACAGCTCGGGAGGAAAGCGCACGTGCATGCCCCACTCGAGACGAGGACTGACTCCCAGGGGAGACTCCAGAAGTTTCCCAAGATCCATGTCAGCACTGGAGAGGAATCCTCAGGTTCCGGACGACTCCACACAAGTCTTAGGCCCCGGCATCGACGGGAGAGGAATCCGAGAGGCCCCCGAACAATCGCATGGGGACTGGCCTTTCCTGAGGCCACCAGAGCGGGTCCCTGGTCCCCGTCGTAAGTCGAGAGCACCTGCCCCAACTCGAGAAAATCCAGGAGGTTCTCCCCTCCAGGCGAGATGAGGCCCATTTCCGCTGAGGAGTCTCGAGGCTAATCACACCTAACATCTGGAATTCCAAAGGTCCTTCACACCTTGCTGCAACTCAAGAAGTTCCCGACATACCCGTCTCCACTCGAGAGGAAGCACGAGAGTCCCACCCACATCCAGAGGAGCCCCGTTTCCGTCCTAGCTCGAGAGGAGTATCCTTTCCCTGCGTGGTCGGGAAGAATTCCCGGCGTTCCCGTCGCATCTCAAGAGGAGGCGCTCTCCACAGGAAAGGCGAGAGGAACTCCAGGGGTCGTGCCACCATTCCCAGATTCCCCCAGATGTCTCAGTCCCAGGGAAACCTGTTTTCCCTGCACTGCCTCGACTTTCAAGCTGAGGATCGATTCACACCACGGTGGCACGTGGGAACAGCCTGGGGAAAGCCTCGTGGGAAAGCCCTCGAGGGAAAGCCACAGATCCCTTGATCCTCGGCGAAGGGAAGCGTGAACTGCTGCTACAGCTCGGGAGGAAAGCGCACGTGCATGACCCCCACTCGAGACGAGACTGACTCCCTGGGGAGAACTCCAGAAGTACCCCAAGATCCATGTCAGCACTGGAGAGGCATCCTCAGGTTCCGGCACTTACTCCACACAAGGTCTTAGTCCCCAGCAATCGACGGAAGAGGAAACCGAGAGGCCCCTGTGAGGCCCCGAGCAACTCGCATGGGGACTTGCCTTTCCTGAGGCCACCAGAGCGGCTCCCTGAGGGTTCCGACGTTATTAGAGAGCACGTGCCACAACTCGAGAAAATCCAGGAGGTTCTCCCCTCCAGGCGAGATGAGGCCCATTTCCGCAGAGGCGTTTCGAGGCTAATCACATCTCATATCTGGAATTTCCAAAGGTCCTTCACACCCTTGCTGCAACTCAAGAAGTTCCCCGACATACCCGTCTCCACTCGAGAAGAAGCACGAGAGTTTCACCCACATCTAGAGGAGCCCCGTTTCCGCCTCCCTAGCTTGAGAGGAGGGATCCTTTCCCTGCGTGGTCGGGATACAATTCCCGGCGTTCCCTTCGCATCTCAAGAGGAGGCACTCTCCCACAGGAAAGGCGAGAGGAACTCCAGGGTAGTGCCACCATTCCAGAGACAACCAGATGTCTCCGAACATTCCAGGGAAACTTATTTTCCCTGCACTGCCTCGACTTTCAAGCCGAGGATCGACTCACACCACGGTTGCATGTGGGACAGCCCTGTGGGAAAGCCTCGTGGGAAAGCCTCCTTGGGAAAGCCCCTGATCCCTTGTTTTACGCGAAGGGAAGCGCGACACTGCTGCTAACGCTCGGGAGGAAAGCGCACGTGCATGCCCCCATTCAAGACGAGGACTGGACTCCCCTGGGGAGACTCCAGAAGTACCCAAGATCCATGTCAGCACTGGAGAGGAATCCTCAGGTTCCGACACTGACTCCACACAAGGTCTTACCCCCAGCATCGACGGGAGAGGAATCCCGAGAGGCCCCCGAGCAACTCGCATGGGAACTGGCCTTTACTGAGGCCTCCAGAGCGGGTCCCAGGGGTCCCGTCGTAAGTCGAGAGCACTGCCGCAACTCGAGAAAAACCAAAGGTTCTCCCCTCCAGGCGAGATGAGGCCCATTTCCGCTGAGGCGTCTCGAGGCTATTCACACCTAACCTCTGGAACTTCCAAAGGGTCCTTCACACCCTTGCTGCAACTCAAGAGATTCCCGACATATCCGTCTCCACTCGAGAGGAAGCACGAGAATCCCGCTCACATCCAGAGGAACCCCGTTTCCGCCTCCTTAGCTCGAGAGGAGGGATCCTTTCCTGCGTGGTCGGGGAAGAATTCCGGCATTCCCGTCGCATCTCAAGAGGAGGCACTCTCCACAGGAAAGGCAAGAAGTACTCCAGGGTCGTGCCACCATTCCCAGAGTCCCGCAGATGTCCCAGTCCATTCCAGGTGAAACCTGTTTTCCCTCCACTGCCTCGACATCAAGCCGAGGATCGAGTCACACCACGGTGGCACGTGGGACAGCCCTGTGGAAAAGCCTCGTGGGAAAGCCTCCTGGGAAAGCCTCGAGGGAAAGCCACAGATCCCTTGAGCCACGCGAAGGGAAGCGTGACACTGCTGTTACAGCTCGAGAGTAAAGCGCACGTGCATGCCCCCACTCGAGACGAGGACTGACTCCCCTGGGGAGACTCCAGAAGTACCCAAGATCCATGTCAGCACTGGAGAGGAATCCTCAGGTTCCAGCACCGACTCCACACAAGGTCTTAGACCCCGGCATCGATGGAAGAGGAATCCCGAGAGGCCCCCGAGCAACTCGCATGGGGAATGGTCTTTCCTGAGGCCACCAGAGCGGGTCCCTGAGGTCCCCGTCGTAAGTCCAGAGCACGTGCCACAACTCGAGAAAATCCAGAAGGTTCTCCCGTCCAGGCGAGATGAGGCCCATTTCCGCTGAGGTGTCTCGAGGCTAATCACACCTAACCTCAGGAACTTCCAAAGGATCCTTCACACCCTTTCTGCAACTCAAGAAGTTCCCCGACATACCCGTCTCTCACTCGAGAGGAAGGACGAGAGTCCCGGCCCACATCCAGAGAGCCCCGTTTCCGCCTCCTAGCTCGGAGACGGGGAATCCTTTCAGTGTGTGGTCGGGAAAGAATTCCCGGTGTTCCCGTCGCCTCTCAAGAACAGGCGCTCTCCACAGGAAAGGCCAGAGGAACTCCAGGGTCGTGCCACCATTCCCAGAGTCCTCCAGATGTCTCAGTCCATGCCAGGGACACCTGTTTTCCCTGCACTGCCTCGACATTCATGCAGATGATCGACCCACACAACGGTGGCACTTGGGACAGCCCTGTGGGAAAGCCTGTTTGGAAAACTTGGTGGGAATGCCCAAAGGGAAAGCCACAGATCCCTTGATCGTCGGGCCGGGAAGACTGACACTGGTTCTAGAGCTCGGGAGGAAAGCGCACGTGAATGCCCCCACTCGAGATGAGGACTGAGTCGCCTAGGGAGACTCCAGAAGTACCCCAGGATCCATGTCAGGCCTGGAGAGAAATCCTCACGTTCCGGCCCCAACTCCAGACAAGGTCTTAGGTTCCGGCATCTACGGTAGAGGAATCCAGGGAGGTCCCCTAGCAACTCGCATGGGACCTGCCTTTCCTGAGGCCACCAGAGCGGGTCCCTGAGGTCCCCGTCGTAAGTCGAGAGCACCTGCCGCAAGTCGAGAAAATCCTGGAGGTTCTCCCCTCCAGGCGAACAGAGGCGAATTATTGCTGAAGCATCTCGAGGCCAATCACACCTACCCCCTGAACCGTCCAAAGGTTCCTTCACACCCTTGCTGCAACTCAAGAAGTTCCCCGATATACCCGTATGCACTCGAGAGGAAGCAGAAGGGTCCCGCCTGCCGGGGTCCAGCCCCGGTGGATCCAGGGAATTGGAAGGGTGGACGGCGTTGGCGTGGAAAGACTTGTTTATTTATTAATGTAAGATTAGATTAGGAAACTATAGTGTAGTAAGAAGATTAAGTGGAGGAAGAGGGCTGAATAGCTTGGTTTACGCGGAAGGCCAATAAAATTCCAGACAAGGAATTTGCACCATCTACGCTGGGCCACCGGCGCCCGCTTGAATATCTAAGGGTGCCTCGCCTTAAGCTCCCTTTCGCGCGGGTCTTAACAGCCGGGGCAAGTAAGTAGACCTGGCGAGCCTCTGCGCCCCAGATGGAGATTCAGCCTGAAGTTAAAGTAAAGAGCAGAGAGAGGGAAGGGGAGAGAAGAGGAGAGAGAGAGACATGGGGGGAGCCAGAGTCCCAAGAAACCAGGCCGAGAGACTAGTTCGAGAAACTGGTCCGAGAAACTGGTCCCCGGCCCCTGGCCCCCGTCCTTTATTGTTCAGAAGGCCTTTTATACTTTTGGTAAAACACGGAGATCAATGGGTAACACAGAATTATGTAGCGTTCGCAGCCCAGACTCTTTCTATACATCATTTTGTATACAAAAGGTCTCAGGTGATTTACATTATCTTCTGGCCAAGAAGCTTGTTAACACTTTTTATCTCTCTTCCTTAATGAATGTTGATTTTGTTTCCCCTGAAGTGATTTTCTTTAATTTGCATCTCCTTAAAGCATTAAAGTTACATCTCTATAGAACAAAGGTGCAGTGGGATATAACAAAGAAGGTACTTAACTCGAAGATCTAATGTTGCTAATACCAGGTCTACTACTTGTTTTTCTATATACCAACTATATCTAAAAATAAAGGATATGAAAATTTGGCAGCAAGCATTGGACCCAAAAAATGAAACCTTTAATCAGTCCTATTCTAAAGATTTTGACTCCTCGGAAGCTCCTACATTCCTAGGATGTTTTAAGCTTCCTGTGCCTCCTGCGGTCAGGAGGCCTCAAACAATCACATGCGCAGCTGTACGAGTCCTGCAGGCAGGCTAGAAAGCCATCAGAGGGTTTTTGGATTGAAACACTCTTTCAAATGCAGAAGACTAAAGCCCTGAATTGACTTTTTCCAGAAAATGTCAGAAGAGTGGAAAATCAGAGCACAAAAGCCGGCAGATTTTTGTTGGGGTACGTGCTTAGGAATTTCCAGAGGGGTCCCTGAAGTCTGAGCACGCCTTGCGTATGTCAGCTTCCTTCCTCATGACCTTGTCATGGGCGGGATTCCTCACACTGGCTCCAGGCATCTCACCCTTTTTAATTTTAAATAATTAATTATTTATGTTTAAAATCAGGTGCAGTTCGGTCTCGAGATTCCGAATGCTCTGCCGAAGAATCTAGACAATACAGGGAAGTATGATTATGAGGAGCAAGATTATAAACAGTAGACAGAACAGTCTTCAGAAATGAAGTTAGAGAAAGTGTGGGAAAAGTCATTGGCTTCTCCTGCGGTGGTAAAATCTAATCGGGAGTGTTCCAAGGTCTGAATCTGGTAATGCAGTTTCCCTAAGTCTAAACTAATATCTGAGCTGTTCCAAAACACAGAAAACTTGATTTTTTAACATATTGGGCATTTACACTTGTTGAGTCAATGATTGCTGCCATACAGTTGTTGTAACACAGGAAGAACATAATTATCATATCAATAAGTTGTTACAGTTACAGGACATCTTTAAAACCACAAAAGAGCAGACATTACTTTGAGGAGTTAAACAAGATGAAAACATCCATGGTTCACAAGTCGCTACATTAGGTACGTTAAGTTTTCTGGAATCATTGGTGAAAAGAAGAACATAAGGAGAGGATAGACAAGCCAAAATAGAGTAAATAGAGTCATTTTTCTGGTTGGAGTTTGCGCTGCAGCAGCTGTTAGTCCCGCCGGGATCTTGATGTTTTTTTTTTTTTTTTTTTTTGCCTCTTCTGCCATCGCGTGCGGCGGCCAAGCTACACGAAAATATGAGCAAATAGTATACAGTTCCCATACATCTCTTTTTCTCATCAAGTCTCTATCCCATAGTTTCTCAGATGGACGCTGGCGGAGCACTGGGTCCCGTCAGTCAGTAAGGCTGGCCCCGCCCGCAGCTTTTGGTGCGCGGCTGTTTCCCGCGGGCGGTGGAGGCAGAGAAGTTCCCTTTTTCTTTTGCGGCGAATCAGTCTGTCCGGGATCCAATTGACGAATCTGCACCCTGTGGAAAAAATATAAACACTTCCTCGACCCGCAGCAAATTCTGGGTCGGTATCTTTTTGTTATCTGGAGGAGATCTTTTTGCTTTACCAATGGCTTTTTTATTTTACTGTTCCAAATGAATCAGCATTCAACTTATTACAAAGAGAACATGTTGTAAAATCTGATGGGGAAAACTATACTTAATTTCTCCTTTTTTAATTTTTGAATTAACAAAGCATGTGAGGGTAAATGATGCAAGATCTGATCACAAGAATTTCCTATAGCAATCTGCCAATCATCAAACATTTGAAAGCATCAAGTTGTTCTCTGTTATATGGAATTACAATTTTTGATGGCTCTTTACTAAACAATGTAATAAATCAGTATACTTGAATTAATCTTTTTAATTAATATGTCAGTAATTTTTCCTTAGGCAGAGGCCATTGTTCCACCAAGTTGGGATAAGATAAAACTATTTTTTTGGGGGTCATTGGTAGATGGAACCAATGGGCCTTCTTGTCACAAGCATCCTGTAGGTATACATTTTGTGGCAAGAATAATTTAATCTCCTCTTTTGGCAATATTAATCTTAATTACTGATCATTTAAAGCCTCATTCACTTTAACAAAAGCCAACTCTGTCTCACTAGTCAACCTTTTTTTTTAGAACTGGATTAGGATTGTTTTTTTTTTTTTTTTTAGCAATCAAACAAAAGGCTTTAAATCTACAGAAGTCAGTTTTAAATGTGGGCATATCCAATTAATATCACCTAATAATTTTTGGAAATCATTTAAAGTTAGTAAACAATCTCTCAGCAGCTTTAAAAGGACATTATCAATTTTAAAACTTTTGGCAGACCTAAATATAAGAAGAAAAGAGGTGTTACACAATATCTTTATAAGCTTTTTTAATGATCTTTTTATAACCCAAATCTGGTCTATAGCCTTTTAGATGACAAGTAACCATTTAATCTTTGCTTGAATACTTCCAGCAACGGGGAGCTCACTATTCACCAAGGTTTTAAACTCTCTCACCTCTTACTCTATAGCATTTTTATCCTGCATACCACCTTTTCTAATCCCACCAACTCCTTTTCAGTAATATATGTTGGCCAGGAGCTGCGCTAGTCTCTCAGCAATGTAAGAAACATCTTGTCTATTGTCTAACAGCCATGACATTTTATATCTTTGAATTAAAAAATCTTTTAAAGGCCTAGAAGCTGCAATTTTTTGCACCCAAAAAGCTAGATCTAGATCCTCTGGGGCTTTTTTGTCTGGTTTTTCTGTTTGGTAATAAGGTAAAAGCAAAAGCTGTGCTATTTTTTTTTTATTATTATTAATTGCACAGTTTTTAGCAGGTGGCGAGATCAAAACTTCAATTTTTTCAGTATAATCAGAATTTACTACACAAGACACTACCGAAATTTCTTGAAAAGAAAGCAAGCTATGCCCCAGCACAAGTCTTACAATGTCCTCAGGCAGGGGACTAGCCACTGGAATCTGAGTCAGGAGTTATTATTATTAAGGTGGTGGAACTGAGGTCCAGGCCTGAGCTACCTGGGGTTGTTTGGTACGGCTTGTTATCTCTGTTTAGCAGGACATTTTGGCAAAAAATGTTCTATTTGGCCTCAAGAGAAACACCTTGCATTTGTAAAGTCCTTTTTATTACGAATATTTTTTTTTGTTTGTTTTTCTTCCTTTTTTTTTTTTTTTGGATGAGGCCCCTCCTGAGGGGATTTTATGCAAGGAGCAAGCTGTTTTAAAAGCTCTTTTGCTCAAAAATATTGTCACTATCGTTTTCAAACTTAAGCAATGTTCTGGGAGGCTTTGGATATAAAGTGGGGAGTTCTTAAGCCCTGGGGAGGCGCAAGCAGAGGTTGCAGTGGTCGCCTTAAATAAGATAACTTTTTTAAAGGTTTGGTTTGTGTAGAGGGGGAGGGGGCTCTCCAGGGCGCTCGGCCGCTGCGTCCTGTAAGCACCCTCCTTCCTCGGGAGGAAGAGTAGTCTCTCTCCTTTTGTTTGCCAATGGCAGAAAATACGATCTGCATAGAAGGTGGAGACCCACTACCATTTACCGCTATAGCCTCTCCCATAGGCTATCTAACAGCCTCATGACAGGGGTCCAGAACATTTGTAATCATATTTTACAGAGCAAAAGCATTTACAGGCCCATGCAAAGTATAGTAAGTTTTTAGCTGTTTTGTTAGCTTCACCCAAGTATCTAAATCCCTTTTTTGGAAACCAAGGACATTGCTCTCGTAACAGTAGTCTTTTAATCTTTAATTTGTCTTTTTTGTTTAACAGTTACAAAATTACTTGTATAAAGAGGTGTCATTGTTTTGAGTCATTGTTACCCATGTCAGAAAATTAAGAGTTATAGAAAAGTCTGCCTTGACAAAAAGGTTTTACCTTAGCCAAGGGGGGTTTTGTTTTAAACCCTAAGATAGCAGGTTTCTTTTCAACCTCTAGAGCACCAGGTTTCTCTTAAACCCTTGAACACTTCCCACTCCTCCTCACCCTGTCTATCCTACAGGGGGGTCCGTGGCACCCTGAGTGGGGTCCTAGCCGTCCCGAACACTCAACATTGGGGGAGTACCCGAAAGTACTCCGGGGGAGTGATTAAGTCACTCCGGGGCAGGGTCCGGGGGGAGCAACAGAGAGTGCTCCGGGGGGAGCTTTTGCTCCGAGGAACCTACCTTCGAATAGCCTGTTCCGGGCGCCACTTGCCGGGGTCCAGCCCGGTGGATCCAGGGAATTCGAAGGGTGGACGGTGTTGGCGTGGAAAGACTTGTTTATTTATTAATGTAAGATTAGATTAGGAAACTATAGTGTAGTAAGAAGATTAAGTGGAGGAAGAGGGCTGAATAGCTTGGTTTACGCGGAAGGCCAATAAAATTCCAGACAAGGAATTTGCACCATCTACGCTGGGCCACCGGCGCCCGCTTGAATATCTAAGGGTGCCTCGCCTTAAGCTCCCTTTCGCGCGGGTCTTAACAGCCGGGGCAAGTAAGTAGACCTGGCGAGCCTCCGCGCCCCAGATGGAGATTCAGCCTGAAGTTAAAGTAAAGAGCAGAGAGAGGGAAGGGGAGAGAAGAGGAGAGAGAGAGAGACATGGGGGGATGCCAGAGTCCCAAGAAACCAGGCCGAGGAGACTAGTTCGAGAAACTGGTCCGAGAAACTGGTCCCCGGCCCCTGGCCCCCGTCCTTTATTGTTCAGAAGGCCTTTTATACTTTTGGTAAAACACGGAGATCAATGGGTAACACAGAATTATGTAGCGTTCGCAGCCCCAGACTCTTTCTATACATCATTTTGTATACAAAAGGTCTCAGGTGATTTACATTATCTTCTGGCCAAGAAGCTTGTTAACACTTTTTATCTCTCTTCCTTAATGAATGTTGATTTTGTTTCCCCTGAAGTGATTTTCTTTAATTTGCATCTCCTTAAGCATTAAAGTTACATCTCTATAGAACAAAGGTGCAGTGGGATATAACAAAGAAGGTACTTAACTCGAAGATCTAATGTTGCTAATACCAGGTCTACTACTTGTTTTTCTATATACCAACTATATCTAAAAATAAAGGATATGAAAATTTGGCAGCAAGCATTGACCCAAAAAAATGAAACCTTTAATCAGTCCTATTCTAAAGATTTTGACTCCTCGGAAGCTCCTACATTCCTAGGATGTTTTAAGCTTCCTGTGCCTCCTGCGGTCAGGAGGCCTCAAACAATCACATGCGCAGCTGTAACGAGTCCTGCAGGCAGGCTAGAAAGCCATCAGAGGGTTTTTGGATTGAAACACTCTTTCAAATGCAGAAGACTAAAGCCCTGAATTGACTTTTTCCAGAAAAATGTCAGAAGAGTGGAAAAGCAGAGCACAAAAGCCGGCAGATTTTTGCTGGGGTACATGCTTACGAATTTCCAGAGGGGTCCCTGAAGTCTGAGCACGCCTTGCGTATGTCAGCTTCCTTCCTCATGACCTTGTCATGGCGGGATTCCTCACACTGGCTCCCGGCACCCGCCCACATCCAAAGGAGCCCCGTTTCCGCCTCTTTACTCGAGATGAGGGATCCTTTCCCTACTTGGTCGAAAAAGAATTCCCGAGGTTCCCGTCGCATCTCAAGAGGAGGCCCTCTCCACAGGAAAGGGGATAGGTACTCCAGGTCAGGCCACCATTCCAAGAGTCCCCAGATGTCTCAGTCCATTTCAGAGGAACCTGTTTTCCCCAAACTGCCTCGACTTTCACTGCCGAAGATCGACTCAAACCACAGTGGCACGTGGGACAGCCCTGTGGTAAAGCCTCGTAGGAAAGCCTCGTGGGAAAGCCTTGAGGGGAAAGCCTCGAGGGAAAGCCACAGATCCCTTGATCCACGCGATGGGAAGCGTTACACTGCTTCCACAGCTCGGGAGGAAAGCGCACGTGCATGCCCCCACTCGAGACGAGGACTGACTCCCCTGGGGAGACTCCAGAAGTACCCCAAGATCCATGTCAGCACTGGAGAATAATTCTCAGTTTACGGCCCCGACTTCACAAAAGGTCTTAGGCCCCAGCATTGAAGGGAGAGGAATCCTGAGAGGCCAATAAGCAACTCGCACGGAGAGTGGCCTTTCCTGAGGCCACCAGATAGGGTCCCTGTGGTCCCCGTCGTAAATCGAGAGCACCTACCGCAACTCTAGAAATCCTGGAGATTCTCCCCTCCAGGCTAGATGAGGCCCATTTCCGCTGAGGCGACTCGAGGCTAATCACATCTAACCTTTGGAACTTCCATAGGGTCCTTCACACCCTTGCTGCAACTCAAGAAGTTCCCCGACATACCCTTGTCCACTCGAGAGGAAGCGCGAGCGTCCCTTGCACATCCAGAGAAGGCCCTTTTCCACCTTGTAGCTCGAGATGAGGGATCCTTTCCCTGCGTGGTCGGGAAAGAATTCCTGGCATTCCCGTCGCATCCAAGAGGAAGCGCTCTCCACAGGAAAGGCGAGAGGAACTCCAGGGTCGTGCCACCATTCCAAGAGTCCCCCAGAGGACTGAGTCCATTCCAAAGGAAACTCTTTTACCTTGCACTGCCTTGACTGTCACGTTGAGGATCGACTCACACCACGGTGGCACGTGGGACAGCCCTGTGTGTTAGCCTCGTGGGAAAGCCTCATGTGAAATCCTACAGGGAAAGCCACACATCCCTTGATCCACCCGTCGGGTAGCATGACACTGCTGCCACCGTTAGGGAGGAAAGCCCACGTGCATTTCCCCACTCGAGACGAGGACTGACTCCCCTGGGGAGAGTCCAGAAGTATCCAAAAATCCACATCAGCACTGGAGAGGAATCCGCAGTTTCCCGGTCCCAACTCAACACAAGGTCTTTGACTCGGGAAATGCAAGCAGTTAAAAGATCTCTCCTTTGGAGCCTCGAAGGGGGATCGGGGCTTCTCTGGATGTGGGCGGGACCCTCGTGCTTCCTTTGAGTGTAGACGGGTATGTCGGGGAAAGCTCTTGAGTTGCAGCAAGTGTGTGAAGGAACCATTGGAAGTTCCAGAGGTTAAGTGTGCTTAGCCTCGAGTGCCTCAGCGGGAAATTGGCCTCACCTTGCCTGGAGGGGAGAACCTCCTGGATTTTCTCGAGTTACGGCAGGTGCTCTAGAATTACGACGGGGACCTCAGGGAACCTGTCTCGTGGGCCTCAGGAAAGGCCAGTCCCATGCAAGTTGCCAGGGGGACTCTCGGGATTCTCTTGGGTCGATGCCGGGGCCTAAGACCTTGTGTGGAGTCGAGGCCGGATCCTGAGGATTCCTCTCCAGTGCTGACATGGTTCTTGGGGTACTTCTAGAGTCTCCCCAGGGAAGTCAGTCCTCGTCTCGAGTGTGGGCATGCACGTGCGCTTTCCTCCCGAGCTGTAGCAGCAGTGTCACGCTTCCTAACGCGTGGTCAAGGGATCTGTAGCTTTCACTCAAGTCTTTCCTTCAAGGCTTTCCCAAGAGTCTTTCCCACAGGGCTGTCACACCTGCCACCATGGTGTGAGTCGATCCTCGGCTGAAAGTCGAGGCAGTGCAGGGAAAACAGGTTCCTCTGGAATGGACTGTGACATCTGGGGACTCTTGGAATGGTGGTACGACCCTGGAGTTCCGCTCGCCTTTCCTGTGGAGAGCGCCTCCTCTTGAGATGGGACGGGAACGCCGGGAATTCTTTCCCGACCAAGCAGGGAAAGGATCCGTCATCTCGAGGTCCGAGGCAGAAACGGGGCTCCTCTGGATGTGGGCGGGACCCTCGTGCTTCCTCTGGAGTGGAGACGGTTATGTCGGGGAACTTTCTTGAGTTTCAGCAAGGTTGTGAAGGAACCTTTGGAATTTCCAGAGTTTAGGTGTGATTAGCCTCGAGTGCCTCAGCGGAAATTGGCCTCACCTTGCCTGGAGGGGAGAACCTCCTGGATTTTCTCGAATTGTGGCAGGTGTTCTCAACGTACGCTGGGACCTCAGGGACCCGCTCTGGTGGCGTCAGGAAAGGCCAGTTCCCATCCGAGTGGCTACGGGGCCTCTCAGGATTCCTCTCCCGTCGATGGTGGGGCCTAAGACCTTGTGTGAAGTCGAGGCCGGTACCTGAGGATTCCTCTCCCGTGGTGACATGGTTCTTGGGTACTTCTTGAGTCTCCCCAGGGGTGTCAGTCCTCTTCTCAGCGGGATCATGCAAGAACGCTTACCTCCTGAGCTGCAGTAGCAGTGTCACGCTGCCCGTCGCGTGGATCAAGAGATCTATGTCTTTCCCTCGAGGTATTTCTCACGGGGCTTTCCCTCGAGGCTTTCCCACGAGGCTTTCCCCACATCGCTGTCCCACGTGTCACCATGGTGCCAGTCGATCCTCGGCGTGAAAATCAAGGCAGTGCAGGGAAAACAGGTTCCTCTGGAATGGACTGAGACATCTGGGGGACTCTTGGAATTGTGGCACGACCCTGGAGTTCCTCTCGCCTTTCCTGTGGAGAGTGCCTCTTCTTGAGATGCGGTGGGAACGCCGGGAATACTTTCCCGACCAAGCAGGGAAAGTCCCGTGGTCCAGCCCCGGTGGATCCAGCGTGATTCGAAGGTGGGGACGTAGTCGTCATCTTTGGAAATATACATATTTAATCCCAGATATAAAGAGATTAGAAATGGATTGTGTAGTAGGAAGATTATTGGAGAAAAAGAGGCTGAATAACTTGGATAACGTGGAATAGCATCCATCCTCCAGTAGAGAATTCAGCCAGAAAAACGGGAGCAAAAAAGAAGCGACATGGGGGAATCAGTCTTTCCGGAAACTGATCTGATTTCTTTATTTTTGGTTTTGCTTGTATACCTCTTGTTACACATAGGGATGAATACAGAGTCACGCAGGAGTCGGCATCCTGACCTTTATCAAAATCAGGTGCTTCACATAAATGTATAAAAAAAAGGTCTTAGGGATCTTACATCATCTTCTGGCCATGAATGAGACCTGCTGACATTTTTATGATCCTTTCTTTTCTGATAACCATATAAACTTATTTCTTCCAAGGGTGTTTTTTCTTAAACCAGGCACCACCCTCCAAATAAAGTTACATTCCTATAGGGTGAGGGTGTAGTGAGTTACAATCAAGAAAGGAATTTATTTAACCCAAGGTTAACATGATTAGTCTTAAAGGTGAATTCTTATTTCTCCTATATGCTTAAAGGTTAATACTTATTTCTCCTATATACTAGTTATATTCATTATAAGGGTAGGGAACATGGAGATTTATCAGCAAACATCAGCCTAACAAATGAAAATCCTTTCATCAATTCTCCCCTTAAGATCTATTTAGTCTTAAGATATGATAAAGTTACATTCTTACATAGAAAGGACACAGTGATATATAACAAGTACAGTGATCTATTACAAAAGTGAAAATCCATTAACTCAAAAAGTCTAGTATTGCTAACATCAAAACTGCTATATTTCCTTTGCTATATTCCAAATACATTGATTAATATATTCCCAAGTGCCTAAGGATATGGAGGCCTGGTGGCAATCCATTGACTCAACAAGAAGAAAAAGTCCTATGCTAATTAAGACTCTCAAAATACTCCAAAACTCTCTGTGCTGTTTACAGTTGAGAGGCAGTAAACAATCTTGTGCCTAGTGCAGCAGTATGGATAATCCTGTCACACAAGCTGGTCTGTCAGCAGAGAGGTTTGACCTAAAATATCCTTGTCCCACCCAGAGCAGGGAATTAGCAGCAATTTTTGACACAACAAATGAAGAACCCTTCACCAATATAATTCCTAACCAACTATACTAATAATTCTAACTCCCCAAAATAATTTGCCTTTAGTAAGTCTAAAACATCTCTGCCTCTCAGGTTGGAGGCTGTAAACAATCACATGTGGCCGGACAAACCTATAAAGGTGGGCTAGATAACCTTCAGAGGAGTCGGCAAAGCTGAAACACTCTTGTCATGCCCAAGAATATTTATTGCCTTGAAGCTGCACGTTTACTTCTTCTCCGAGAGAAACAGTTATGGGGGAGAGCCCCCGTAAAGTCAGAAGTGTAGGTGAGAGCATAAAACAGACTCTGGTTTTGGGGTTCGATGCTCGGGGAACAGGGGGTTACCTGAGGCTTGATCACGCCTTTGCGCATGCCAAGCCTCCTTCCTCATGACCTTTGCCATAGGCGGAATTCCTCACGCTGGTCCCCGGAAGGAAAGGATCCCTCATCTCGAGCGACGAGGCGGAAACGCGCCTCCTGTGGATGTAGGGGGGACCATCTTGCTTATTCTCGAGTGGAGACGGGTATGTCGGGGAACTTCTTGAGTTGCAGCAAGGGTGTAAAGTACCTTTTGGAAGTTCCAGAGGTTAGGTGTGATTAGCCTCGAGACACCTCAGTGGAAATGGGCCTCATCTCGCCTGGAGGGGAGAACCTCCTGGATTTTCTCGAGTTGCGGCAGGTGCTCTAGACTTACGACGGGGACCTCAGGGCCAGCTCTGGTGGCCTCAGAAAGGCCAGTCCCCATTCAAGTTTCTAGGGGGCCTCTCAGGATTCCTCTCCTGTCGATGCCGGGGGCCTAAGACCTTGTGTGAAGTCGGGGGCTGGAACCTTGAAGATTCCTCTCCAGTGCTGACATGGATCTTGTGGTACTTCTGGAGTCTCCCCAGGGGAGTCAGTCCTCGTCCTCGAGTGGGGGCATGCACGTGCGCTTTCCTCCTGAGCGGTTAGCAGCAGTGTCACGCTTCCCGTCGCGTGGATCAAGGGATCTGTGGCTTTCCCCTCTAGGCTTTCCCATGAGGCTTTCCCACAGGGCTGTCCCACATGCCACCTTGGTGTTGAGACGATCCTCGGCGGTGAAAGTCATGGCAGTGCAGGAAAACAGGTTCCTCTGGAATGGACTGAGACATCTGGGGGAACTCTTGGAATGGTGGCACGACCCTGGAGTTCCTCTGGCCTTTCCTGTGGAGAGCACTTCCTCTTGAGATGCGACGGGGAACGCCAGGAATTCTTTTCCACGACCACGCAGGGAAAGGATCCCTCCTCTCTAGATACGAGGCGGAAACGGGGCTCCTCTGGATGTGGGTGGGACCCTCGTGCTTCATCTCGAGTGGAGACGGGTATGTTGGTGATCTTCTTGACTTGCCGCAGGGGTGTCAAAGACCCTTTGGAAGTTCCAGAGGTTAGGTGTGATTAGCCTCGAGATGCCTCAGGGGAAATGGGCCTCATCTCGCCTGGAGGGGAGAACCTCCTGGATTATCTTGAGTTGGAGGCAGGTGCTCTCGTCTTAGCATGGGGACCTCAGGGACCCGCTCCTGTGGCCTCAGAAAAGGCCAGTGCCCATGGGAGTTGCTAGGGGCCTCTCAGGATTCCTCTCACGTCGATGCCGGGGCCTAAGACCTTGTGTGGAGAGCCCGAGCGGAGGCGGCGCGGAGCGTTTCGGTTCTCAGTGCTGGGCACCGGGTGTGTGGTGTGAGGCTGCGGCGGAGCCTCTACACTGAAGGTGCGAGAGGTTGGCAGCTTCGATTGAAGCACATCGAGCGGCGACAGCAGTGAAAGTCATGAGCGACAGCGGCGAGGAGAACTACGGCGAGGGGGAATCCCGTTCTGCTTCCAGAAGCGGAAGTGCTCATGGATCTGGGAAATCTGCAAGTCATACCCCTGCAAGGTCTCGCTCCAAGGAAGATTCCAGGCGTTCCAGATCAAAGTCCAGGTCCAGATCGGAATCTAGGTCTAGATCCAGAAGAAGTTCTCGGAGGCATTATACAAGGTCACGATCTCGGTCCCGGTCCCATAGAAGATCTCGTAGCAGATCTTACAGCAGAGATTATCGAAGACGGCATAGCCACAGTCATTCTCCCATGTCTACTCGCTGGCGTCATGTTGGGAATCGGGCAAATCCTGATCCTAACTGTTGTCTTGGAGTATTTGGATTGAGCTTGTATACTACAGAAAGAGATCTAAGAGAAATGTTCTCTAAATATGGCCCAATTGCTGATGTATCTATTGTATATGACCAGCAGTCTAGACGTTCAAGAGGATTTGCCTTTGTATACTTTGAAAATGTAGATGATGCCAAGGAAGCAAAAGAGCGTGCCAATGGAATGGAGCTTGATGGATGTAGGATCAGAGTTGACTTCTCCATAACGAAAAGACCACATACTCCAACAGCAGGAATTTACATGGGGAGACCTACCTATGGCAGCTCACGCCGTCGAGATTACTATGACAGAGGATATGATCGAGGCTATGATGATCGGGACTATTACAGCAGATCGTACAGAGGAGGAGGAGGAGGAGGAGGAGGAGGATGGAGAGCTGCTCAAGACAGGGATCAGAAATACAGAAGACGGTCACCTTCTCCCTACTATAGTCGTGGAGGATACAGATCACGTTCCAGATCTCGATCATACTCACCTCATCGCTATTAAAGCATGAAGATGAAGACTTTCTGAAACCTGCCCTAGAGTTGGGATATTGTTTGTGGACAATATTTTTTATTGTCTCCTGTTTAAAAAGTGAACAGTGCCTGGTGAAGTTAGGTGACTTTTACACCTTTTATGATGACTACTTTTGGTGGAGTTGAAATGCTGTTTTCATTCTGCATTTGTGTAGTTCGGTGCTTTGTTCAAAGTTAAGTGTTTTCAGAAAAGTATGTTTTACATGTATTTTTTTACAGTCTAAAATTTTGACTGCTGAGAAGTTTCTATTGTACAGAACTTCATTTAAATGGTTTTTCTACTGAATACAGGGTATTCTGAAGATTGAAGCCTGTGTGTAAAATGCTACCAAATGGCAAAAAGCAACAATAACGTTTGGTTTTTACTTTTCTTTCTAACATATCAATGCTTAGGAGAACTGTTCTGATTAGATTGTCAGTAGTAAATTAAAGAAAAAAATGCCCGTTTTCCTCGAGTCCATGAAACATACCATACTTAATATACCTGCAGTTAAGTGATAAAAATTACGCTCTGTAACTCTATACTGCTAGTGTTAAAAACTAAAGATCTTTCAATACAGCAAATGCTTAATGCTTATATAAATGTGACTTTGACAGCCTTTATGTAATCTGTATTATACATAGCAGGGAATAAGATGAGTTGCACAATGTATGCCTTAAAAAGGCTATTTCTTAAAGCTGTTAGAAGGGGATAATGGTATTTCAATTAGTAATCAGCAAGTGAAAATAATATTCACCACAAATGTACTCTTGTTCTCCTAGCTTTTAAGACTATATGGAAAAACTGGGTGGTTCAGAGTTTTGAGAAAAAAGAAGGGAACACTACACCTGTTGTGGATGATCTGAAGACTTTGCCTGTTCATTTTTTAAATACTAATTTCAGGTTCTTTGCTTACCAAAGGAGGCCCAATTTCACTCAAAAGTTT
>NW_017201743.1:0-6592 GCF_001704415.2 Capra hircus | reverse complement strand
GTGGAGAGCACCTCCTCTTGAGATGCGACGGGACGCCGGGAATTTTTCACGACCACGCAGGAAAGGATCCTCCTCTCGAGCTAGGAAACGACTCCTCTGGATGGGGCGGACTCTCGTTCTTCCTCTCGAGTGGAGACGGTATGTCGGGATCTTCCTGAGTTGCAGCAAGGGTGTGAAAGACCCTTTGGAAGTTCCAGAGGTTAGGTGTGATTAGTCTCGAGACGCCTCAGCGGAAATGGGCCTCATCTCGCCTGGAGGTGAGAACCTCCTGGATTTTCTCGAGTTGCGGCAGGTGCTCTCGACTTACGACGGGGACCTCAGGGACACGCTCTGGTGGCCTCAGGAAAGGCCAGTCCCCATGCGAGTTGCTCTGGGCCTCTCGGGATTCCTCTCCCCTCGATGCCGGGGCCAAAGATCTTGTGTGGAGTCGGTGCCGGAACCTGAGGATTTCTCTCCAGTGCTGACATGGATCTTGGGGTACTTCTGGAGTCTCTCCAGGGGAGTCAGTCCTCGTCTCGAGTGGGGGCATACATTTGCGCTTTCCTCCCGAGCTGTAGCAGCAGTGTCACGCTTCCCTTCGCGTATATCAAGGGATCTGTGGCTTTCCCACGAGGCTTTCGCAAAGGGCTGTCCCAAGTGCCACCGTGGTGTGAGTTGATCCTCGGCTTGAAAGTCGAGGCAGTGCAGGGAAAACAGGTTTTCCCTGGAATGGACTGAGACATCTGGGGGACTCTGGGAATGTGGCACGACCCTGGAGTTCCTCTCGCCTTTCCTGTGCAGAGCGCCTCCTCTTGAGATGCGACGGGAATGCCGGGAATTCTTTCCCGACCACGCAGGGAAAGGATCCCTCCTCTCGAGCTAGGAGTCGGAAACGGGGCTTCCTCTGGATGTGGGCGGGACTCTCGTGCTTCCTCTCGAGTGGAGACGGGTATGTCGGGGAACTTCTTAGGTTGCAACAAGGGTGTGAAGGACGCTTTCGAAGTTCCAGAGGTAAGATATGATTAGCCTCGGAGACGCCTCAGCGGGAAATGGGCCTCATCTCGCCCGGAGGGGAGAACCTCCTGGATTTTTCTCGAGTTGCGGCAGGTGCTCTCGACTTAGGTCGGGGACCTCAGAGACCCGCTCTGGTTGGACCTCAGAAAAGGCCAGTCCCCATGCGAGTTGCTCGGGGGCCTCTCGGTATTCCTCTCCCGTCGATGGCGGGGCATAAGACCTTGTGTGGAGTGGTACCGGAACCTGAGGATTCCTCTCCCGTGGCTGACATGGATCTTGGGGTACTTCTGGAGTCTCCCCAGGGGAGTCAGTACTCGTCTCCATTGGGGGCATGCAGGGGCCATTTCCTCCCGAGCTGTAGCGGCAGTGTCACGTTTCCCTTCGCGTGGATCAAGGGATCTGTGGCTTTCCCTCGAAGCCTTCCCTCCGAGGCTTTCCCACGAGGCTTTCCCACTGGTCTGTCCCACGTGCCACCGTTGTGTGAGTCGATCCTCGGCTTGAAAGTCGAGGCAGTGCAGGGAAAACAGGTTTCCCTGGAATGGACGGAGATATCTGGGGGACTCTGGGAATGGTGACACGACCCTGGAATTCCTCTCGAATTTCCAGTGGAGAGCGACTCCTCTTTGAGATGCGACGGGAACGCAGGGAATTCTGTCCCGACCACGCAGGGGAAAGGATCCCTCCTCTCGAGCTATGAGGCGGAAACGGGGCTCCTCTGGATGTCGGCGGGGTTCTCGGTGCGTTCTCTCGAGTGGAGACGAGTATGTCGGGAAACTTCTTGAGGTGCAGCAAGGGTAGTGAAGGACCCTCTGGAAGTTCCAGAGGTTAGGTGTGATTAGCCTCGAGATGCCTCAACGGAAATGGGCATCATCTCGCCTGGACGGGAGAACCTCCTGGATTCTCTCGAGTTGCGGCAGGTGCTTTCGAGTTACGACGGGGACCTCAGGGGACCCGGTCTGGTGGCCTCAGGAAAGGCCTGTCCCCATGCCGAGTTGCTCGGGGGTGTCTCCGGATATTCTCCCATCGATGACGGGGCACAAGACCATGTGGTGGTGTCGGTGCCGGAACCTGAGGATTCCTCTCCAGTGCTGACATGGATCTTGGGGTACTTCTGGAGTCTCCCCAGGGGGAGTCAGTCCTCGTCTCGAGTGGGGGCATGCACGTGCGCTTTCCTCCCGAGGTGTTAGAAGCCAGTGTCACGCTTCCCTTCGCGTGGATCAAGGGATCTGTGGCTTTCCCTCGAGGCTTTTCCCACGAGGCTTTCCCACAGGGCTGTCCCATGTGCCACCGTGGTGTGAGTCGAACCTCGGCTTGAAAGTCGAGGCAGTGCAGGGAGAACAGGTTTTCCCTGGAATGGACTGAGACATCTGGGGACTCTGGGAATGGTGGCACAACCAAGGAGTTCCTCTCGACTTTCCTGTGGAGAAGCGCATCCTCTTGAGATGCGACGGGAAGGCCGGAAATTCTTTCCCGACCATGCAGGGAAAGGATCCCTCCTCTCGAGCTAGGAGGGCGGAAACCGGACTCCACTGGATGTGGGTGGGACTCTCGTGCTTCCTCTCCGAATGGAGACGGGTATGTCGGGGAACTTCTTGAGTTGCAGCAAGGGTGTGAGGGACCCTTTGTAAGTTCCAGATGTTAGATGTGATTAGCCTCAAGACGCCTCAGCGGAAATGGGCCTCATCTCGCCTGGAGGGAGAACCTCCTGGATTTTCTCGAGTTTCGACAGGTGCTCTCGTCTTACGTCGGGGATCTCAGGGACCCGCTCTGGTGGCCTCAGGAAAGGCCAGTCCCCATGCGATTTGCTCGGGGGCCTCTCCGGATTCCTCTCCCGTCGATGCCGGGGCCTAAGAACTTTTGTGGAGTCGGTGCCAGAACCTGAGGTTTCCTCTCCAGTGCTGACATGGATCTTGGGTACTTCTGGAGTCTCCCCAGGGGAGTCAGTCCTCGTCTCGAGTGGGGGCATGCACCTGCGCTTTCCTCCCGAGCTGTAGCAGCAGTGTCACGCTTCCCTTCTCGTGGATCAAGGGATCTGTGGCTTTCCCTTGAGGCTTTCCCTGGAGGCTTTCCCAGAATGTTTTCCCACAGGGCTGTCCCACGTGCCACCGTGGTGTGAGTCGATCCTCGGCTTGAAAGTAGAGGCAGTGCAGGGGAAAACAGGTTTCCCTGGAATGGACTGAGACATCTGGGGGACTCTGGGAATGGTGGCACGACCCTGGAGTTCCTCTCGCCTTTCCTGTGGAGTCTTGAGATGCGACGGCAACGCGGGGAATTCTTTCCCCACGACGCAGGGAAAGGATCCCTCCTCTCGAGCTAGGAGGCGGAAACGGGGCTCCTCTGGATGTGGGCGGGACTCACGCGCTTCCTATCGAGTGGAGACGGGTATGTCGCGGAACTTCTTGAGTTGCAGCAAGGGTGTGAAGGACCCTTTGGAAGTTCCAGAGTTTAGGTGTGATTAGCCTCCAGAGGCCTCAGCGCAAATGAGCCTCATCTCGCCTGGAGGGGAGAACCTCCTGGATTTTCTCGAGTTCCGGCAGGTGCTCTCGACTTACTACGGGGAACTCAGGGACCCGCTCTGGTGGCCTCAGGAAAGCCCAGTCCCCATGCGAGTTGCTCGGGGGCCTCTCGGGATTCCTGTCCCGTCGATGCCGGGGCCTAAGTCGATGTGTGGAGTCGGTGCCGAACCTGAGGATTCCTCTCCAGTGCTGACATGGATCTTGGGGTACTTCGGGAGTCTCCCCAGGGGAGTCAGTCCTCATTCGAGTGGGGGCATTGAAGAGCGCTTTCCTTCCGAGCTGTAGCAGCAGTGTCATTCTTCCCGTCGAGTGGATCAAGGGATCAGTGGCTTTCCCTCGAGGCTTTCCCATGAGGCTTTCTCACGAGGCTTTCCCACAGGGCTGTCCCACGTGCCACCGTGCTGTGAGTCGATCCTCGGCTTGAAAGTCGAGGCAGTGCAGGGAAAACAGGTTTCCCTGGAATGGACTGAGAAATCTGGGGTACTCTGGGAATTGTGGCACGACCCTGGAGTTCCTCTCACCTTTCCTGTTGAGAACGCCTCCTCTTGAGTTGTGACGGGAAGACCGGGAATTCTTTCCCGACCACGAAGGGAAAGGATACCTCCTCTCTAGCTGTGAGGCGGAAACGGGCTCCTCTGGATGTGGGCGGGACTCTCGTGCTTCCTCTCGAGTGGAGACAGGTATGTCGGGGAACTTCTTGAGTTGCAGCAAGGGTGTGAAGAACCCTTTAGAAGTTCCAGAGGTTTAGGTGTGATTAGCCTCGAGACGCCTCAGCGGAAATGGGCCTCATCTCGCCTGGAGGGGAGAACCTCCTGGATTTTTTCGAGTTGGGACAGGTGATATCGACTTAAGACGGGGACCTGAGGGACCCGCTCTGGTGGCCTCAAGAAAGGCCATCCCCATGCGAGTTGCTCGGGGCTCTCGGGATTCCTCCCGTCGATGCCGGGGCCTAAGACCTTGTGTGGATTTGGTGCCGGAACCTGAGGATTCCTCTCCAGTGCTGACATGGATCTTGGCATCCTTAAAGGCGAGATGAGCCCCATTTCCGCTGAGGCGTCTCGAGGCTAATCACACCTAACCTCTGGAACTTCCAAAGGGTCCTTCACACCCTTGCTGCAACTCAAGGAGTTCTCTGACATACCCGTCTCCACTCGAGAGTATCAAGATCTTCCCGCCCACTTTCAGAGGAGCACTGTTTCCACCTCATAGCTCGAGAGGAGGGATCCTTTCCCTGCGTGGTCTGGAAAGCATTCCCGGCGTTCCAGTCGCATCTCAAGAGGAGGCCCTCTCCACAGGAAAGGCTAGAGAAACTCCAGGGTCGTTCCACCATTCCCAGAGTCCCCCAGATGTCTCTGTCAATTCCAGGGAAACCTGTTTTCCCTGCACTGCCTCGACTTTGAAGCCGAGGATCGACTCACATCACGGTGGCACGTGGGACAGCCCTGAGGAAAATCCTCGTGGGAAAGCCTTGGAAAGCCTCGAGGGAAAGCCACAGATCCCTTGATCCAAGCGAAGGGAAGCGTGACACCGCTGCTACAGCTCGAGAGGAAAGCGCACGTGCAGGCCCCACTCGAGACGAGGACTGACTCCCCTGGGGAGACTCAGAAGTACCCCACCAAGTCAGCACTGGAGAGGAATTCTCAGGTTCCGGCACCGACGAAACACAAGGTCTTATGCCAGCGTGACACTGCTGCTACAGCTGAGAGGAAAGCTCACGTGCAGGCTCGAGACGAGGACTGACTCCCTGGGGAGACTCAGAAGTACCCCAAGATTCATGTCAGCACTGGAGAGGAATCCTAAGGTTCCGGCACCGACTCCACACAGGTCTTAGGCACCGACTTCGACGGGAGAGGAATCCCGAGAGGCCCCCCCGAGCAAGTCCCATGCGGGACTGGCCTTTCCTGAGGCCACCAGAGCGGGTCCCTGAGGTCCCCGTCGTAAGTCGAGAGCACCTGCTGCAACTCGAGAAAATCCAGAAGGTTCTTCCCTCGCAAGGCGAGATGAGGCCCATTTCCAGCTGAGGCGTCTCGAGGATATTCACACCTAACCTCTGGAACTTCCAAAGGGTCCTTCACACCCTTTTGGCAACTCAAGAAGTTCCCCGACATACCCGTCCCACTCGAGAGGAAGCACGAGAGTCCCGCCCACATCCAGAGGAGAACCCGTTTCCGCCTCCTAGGCTCGACGGAGGGATCCTTTCCCTGCGTGCTCGGGAAAGAATTCCCGGCGTTTCCGTCGCATCTCAAGAGGAGGCGCTCTCGACAGGAAAGGCAGAGGAACTCCAGGGTGGTGCCACCATTCCCAGAGTCCTCCATATGTCTCAGTCCATTCCAGGGAAACCTGTTTTCCCTGCACTGCGTCGACTTTCAAGCTGAGGAATCGACTCACACCAAGGTGGCACGTGGGACAGCCCTGTGGGAAAGCCTCGTGGGAAAGCCTCGTGGGAAAGCCTCGAGTGAAAGCCACAGATCCGTTGATCCACTCGAAGGGAAGCGTGACACTGCTGCTACAGCTCGGGAGGAAAGCGCACGTGCATACCCCCACTCGAGACGAGGACTGACTCCCCTGGGGAGACTCCAGAATTACCCCAAGATCCATGTCAGCAGTGGAGAGGAATACTCAGGTTCCGGCACTGACTCCACACAAGGTCTTAGGCCCCTGCATCGACGGGAGAGGAAACCCCGAAGGCCCCGGAGCAACTCGCATGGGACTGGCCTTTCCTGAGGCCACCAGAGCAGGTCCCTGAGGTCCCGTCGTAAGTCGAGAGCACCTGCCGCAACTCGAGAAAATCAAGGAGGTTCTCCCCTCCAGGCGAGATGAGGCCATTTCTGCTGAGGCGTCACAAGGCTATTCACACCTAAACTCTGGAACTTCCAAAGGGTCCTTCACACCCTTTTTGCAACTCAAGAAGTTCCCCGACATACCGCGTCTCCACTGGAGAGGAAGCACGAGAGTCCCGACCACATCCAGAGTGGCCCCGTTCTGGCCTCCTAGCTCGACGGAGGGATCAATTCCCTGCGTGGCGTCGGAAAGAATTCCCGGCGTTTCCGTCGGCATCTCAATAGGAGGCACTCTCGACAGGA
>NW_017201742.1:0-6593 GCF_001704415.2 Capra hircus | reverse complement strand
GCTCTGGTGGCCTCCAGGAAAGGCCAGTCCCCATGCGAGTTACTCAGGGGCCTCTCGGGATTATCTCCTGTCGATTCCAGGGCCTAAGACCTTGTGTGGGTCGGTGCCAGAACTGAGGATTCCTCTCAGTGCTGACATGGATCTTGGGGTACTTCTGGAGTCTCCTCAGCGGAGTCAGTCCTTGTCTCGAGTGGGGGAATGCACGTGCGCTTTCTTCCGAGATGTAGCAGCAGTGTCACGCTTCTCTTCGCGTGGATCTAGGGATCAACGGCTTTCCCTCGAGGGTTTCCCACAGGGCTGTCCCACGTGCCACCGTGGTGTGAGTCGATCCTCAGCTTGAAATTCGAGGCAGTGCAGGGAAAACAGGTTTCCCTGGAATGGACTGAGACATCTGCGGGACTCTGGGAATGGTGGCCCGACCCTGGAGTTCCTCTCGCCTTTCCTGTGGAGAGCGCCTCTCTTGAGATGCGACGCGGAACGCCAGGAATTCTTTCTCGACCACGCAGGGAAAGGATCCCACCTCTCGAGCTAGGGGGCGGAAACCCCTCTGGATGTTGGCGGGATTCTCGAGCTTCCTCTTGAGTGGAGACGGGTATGTCGGGGAACTTCTTGAGTTGCAGCAAGGGTGTGAAGGACCCTTTGGAAGTTCGAGACGTTAGATGTGATTAGCCTCGAGACGCCTCAGGGGAAATGGGCCTCATCTCGCCTGGAGGGAGAACCTCCTGGATTTTCTCGAGTTGCGGGTAGGTGCTCTCGACTTATGACGATGACCTCAGGGACCCGCTCTGGTGGCCTCAGGAAAGGCCAGTCCCCATGCGAGTTGCTCGGGGGCCTCTCGGGATTCCTCTCCCGTCAATGCCGGGGCCTAAGACCTGTGTGGAATCGGTGGCAGAACCTGAGGCATTCCTCTCCAGTGCTGACATGGATCTTAGGGTACTTCTGGAGTCTCCTCAGTGGAGTCAGTCCTTGTCTCGAGTGGGGGCATGCACGTGTCGCTTACCTCCCGAGCTGTAAGCAGCAGTATCACGCTTCCCTTCGCCTGGATCAAGGGATCAGGGGCTTTCCCTCGAGGCTTTCCCACGAGGCTTTCCCACGAGGCTTTCCCACAGGGATGTCCCACGTGCCACCGTGGTGTGGAGTCGATCCTCAGCTTGAAAGTCGAGGCAGTGCAGGGAAAATAGGTTTCCCTGGAATGGACTGAGACATCTGGTGGACTCTGGGAATGTGGCACGACCCTGGGGTTCCTCTCGCCTTTCCTGTGAAGTGCGCCTCCTCTTGAGATGTGACGGAATGCCGCGAATTCTTTCCCGACCACGCAGGGAAAGGATCCCTCCCTCGAGTTAGGAGGCGGAAATGGGGCTCCTGGATGTGGCGGGACTCTCATGCTTCCTCTCGAGTGGAGACGGGTATGTCGGGGAACTTCTTGAGTTGCAGCAAGGGTGTGAAGGACCCTTTGGAAGGTCCAGATGTTAGATGTGATTAGCCTCGAGACGCCTCAGCGTAAATGGGCCTCATCTCGCCTGGAGGGGAGAATCTCCTGGATTTTCTCGTGTTGCGGCATGTGCTCTCGACTTACGACGGGGACCTCAGGGACCCGCTCTGGTGGCCTCAGGAAAGGCCAGTCCCCATGCGAGTTGTTCGGGGCCACTCATGATTCCTCTCCGATCGATGCCCGGGCCTAAGATCTTTGTGTGGAGTCGGTGCCAGAACCTGAGGATTCCTCTCCAGTGCTGACATGGATCTTGGGGTACTTCTGGAGTCTCCCAGGGGAGTCAGTCCTCGTCTTGAGTGGGGGCATGCACGTGCGCTTTCCTCCGGAGCTGTAGCAACAGTGTCGCACTTCCCTTCGCTTGGATCAAGGGATCTGTGGCTTTCCCTCGAGGCTTTCCGACGAGGCTTTTCCACGAGGCTTTCCCACAGAGCTGTCCCGTGCCACAGTGGTGTGAGTCGATCCTCGGCTTGAAAGTCGAGGCTGTGCAGGGAAAACACGTTTCCCTGGAATGGATTGAGACATCTGGGGCCTCTGGGAAAGGTGGCACGACCCTGGAGTTCCTCTCGCCTTTCCTGTGGAGAGCACTCCTCTTGGGATGCGACGGGAATGCCGGGAATTCTTTCCGACCACGCAGGGAAAGGATCCCTCCTCTCGAGCTAGGAGGCGGAAACGGGGCTCCTTCTAGATGTGGGCGCGGACCCTCGTGCTTCCTCTCAAGTGGAGACGGGTATGTCGGGGAACTTCTTGAGTTCCAGCAAGGGTGTGAAAGACCCTTTGGAAGTTCAAGAGGTTAGGTGTGATTAGCCACGAGACGCCTCAGCACAAATGGGCCTCATCTCACCTGGAGGGGAGAACCTCCTGTATTTTCTCTAGTTGCGGTAGGTGCTCTCGACTTGCCACCGGGGACCACAGGGACCCGCTCTGTTGGCCTCAGGAAAGGGCCAGTCCCCATGCGAGTTGCTCGGGGCCTCTCTGGATTCCTCTCCCGTCGATGCCGGGGCCTAAGATCTTGTGTGGAGTCGGTGCCGAAACCTGAGCATTCCTCTCCAGTGCTGACATGGATCTTGGGGTTCTTCTGGAGTCTTCCCAGGGGAGTCAGTCACTCGTCTCGAGTGGGGTCATGCACGTGCCCTTTCCTCCCGAGCTGTAGCATGCAGTGTCACCGTTTCCCTTCGCGTGGATCAAGGGATCTGTGGCTTTCCCTAGAGGCTTTCCCTCGAGGCTTTCCCACGAGGCTTTCCCACAGGGCTGTCCCACGTGCCACCGTGGTGTGAGTCGATCCTAGTCCTTGAAAGTCGAGGCAGTGGCAGGGTAAAACAGGTTTTCCCTGGAATGGTCTGAAACATCTGTCGGTCTGGAATGTGGCACGACCCTGGAGTTCCTCTCGCCTTTCCTGTGGAGCGCCTCCTCTTGAGATGCGACGGGAACGCCGGGAATTCTTTCCCGACCACGCAGGGAAAGGATCCCTCCTCTCGAGCTAGGAGGCGGAAACGGGTCTCCTCTGGATGTAGGGCGGGACTCTCGTGCTTCCTCTCGAGTGGAGACGGGTAGGTCGGGGAACTTCTTGAGTTGCAGCAAGGGTGTGAAGGACCCTTTGGAAGTTCCAGGTGTTAGGTGTAATTAGCCTGGAGACGCCTCAGCGAAATGGGCCTCAATCTCGCCTGGAGGGGAGAATATCCTGGATTTTCTCGAGTTGCAGCAGGTGCTCTCGACTTACGACGGGGACCTCAGGGACCCGCTCTGTTGGCCTCAGGAAAGGCCAGTCCCACATAGCGACTTGCTCGGGGCCTCTCGGGATTCCTCTCCCGTCGATGCCGGGTCCTAAGATCTTGTGTGGAGTCGGTGCCGGAACCTGAGGATTCCTCTCCAGTGCTGACATGGATCATGGGTACTTCTGGAGTCTCCCCTGTGGGAGTCAGTCCTCGTCTCGAGTGGGGGCATGCACGTGCCCTTTCCTCCCAAGCTGTTAGCAGCAGTGTCACTCTTCCCTTCGCGTGGATCAAGGGATCTGTGGCTTTCGCTCGAGGCTTTCCATCTAAGGTTTCCCACGAGGCTTTCCCACAGGATGTCCCACGTGCCACCGTGGTGTGAGTCGATCCTCGGCATGAAAGTCGAGGCAGTGCAGGGAAAACAGGTTTCCCCTGGAATGGACTGAGACATCTGGGGACTCTGGGAATGTGGCACGACCCTGGAGTTCCTCTCGCCTTTCCTGTGGAGAGTGCCTCCTCTTGAGATGCGACGGAAACGTCGGGAATTCTTTCCCGACCACGCAGGGAAAGGATCCCTCCTCTCGAGCTAGGAGGCGGAACGGGGCCCCTCTGGATGTGGGGGGGACTCTCGTGCTTCCTCTCCAGTGGAGACGGTATGTCGGGAACTTCTTGAGTTGCAGCAAGGGTGTGAAGGACCCTTTGGATGTTCCAGAGGTTAGCTCTGATTAGCCTCGAGACGCCTCAGCACGAATGGGCCTCATCTCGCCTGGAGGGGAGAATCTCCTGGATTTTCTCGAGTTGAGGCAGGTGCTATCGGTCTACGAACGGGGACCTCAGGGACCCGCTCTGGTGGCCTCAGGAAAGGCCAGTCCCCATGCGAGTTACTCAGGGGCCTCTCGGGATTATCTCCCTGTCGATTCCAGGGCCTAAGACCTTGTGTGGAGTCGGTGCCAGAACCTGAGGATTCCTCTCCAGTGCTGACATGGATCTTGGGGTACTTCTGGAGTCTCCTCAGCGGAGTCAGTCCTTGTCTCGAGTGGGGGAATGCACTGTGCGCTTTCTTCCCGAGATGTAGCAGCAGTGTCACGCTTCTCTTCGCGTGGATCTAGGGATCAACGGCTTTCCCTCGAGGGTTTCCCACAGGGCTGTCCCACGTGCCACCGTGGTGTGAGTCGATCCTCAGCTTGAAATTCGAGGCAGTGCAGGGAAAACAGGTTTCCCTGGAATGGACTGAGACATCTGGCGGGACTCTGGGAATGGTGGCCCGACCCTGGAGTTCCTCTCGCCTTTCCTGTGGAGAGCGCCTCCTCTTGAGATGCGACCGGAACGCCAGGAATTCTTTCTCGACCACGCAGGGAAAGGATCCCACCTCTCGAGCTAGGGGGCGGAAACGGGGCTCCTCTGGATGTTGGCGGGATTCTCGAGCTTCCTCTTGAGTGGAGACGGGTATGTCGGGGAACTTCTTGAGTTGCAGCAAGGGTGTGAAGGACCCTTTGGAAGTTCGAGACGTTAGATGTGATTAGCCTCGAGACGCCTCAGGGGAAAATGGGCCTCATCTCGCCTGGAGGGGAGAACCTCCTGGATTTTCTCGAGTTGCGGTAGGTGCTTCTCGACTTATGACGATGACCTCAGGGACCCGCTCTGGTGGCCTCAGGAAAGGCCAGTCCCATGCGAGTTGCTCGGGGGGCCTCTCGGGATTCCTCTCCCGTCGATGCCGGGGCCTAAGATCTTGTGTGGAGTCGGTGCCGAAACCTGAGCTTTCCTCTCCAGTGCTGACATGGATCTTGGAGTACTTCTGGAGTCTCCTCAGTGGAGTCAGTCCTTGTCTCTAGTGGGCGCATGACGTGCGCTTTCCTCCCGAGCTGTAGCAGCAATATCACGCTTCCCTTCGCGTGGATCAAGGGATCAGGGCTTTCCCTCGAGGCTTTCCCACGAGGCTTTCCCACGAGGCTTTCCACAGGGCTTTCCCACGTGCCACCGTGGTGTGAGTCGATCCTCGGCTTGAAAGTCGAGGCAGTGCAGGGAAAAGAGGTTTCCCTGGAATGGACTGAGACATCTGGGGGACCTGGAATGTGGCACGACCCTGGAGTTCCTCTCGCCTTTCCTGTGAAGTGCGCCTCCTCTTGAGATGTGACGGGAATGCCGCGAATTCTTTCCCGACCACGCAGGGAAAGGATCCCTCCCCTCGAGTTAGGAGCGGAAATGGGGCTCCCCTGGATGTGGCGGGACTCTCATGCTTCCTCTCGAGTGGAGACGGGTATGTCGGGGAACTTCTTGAGTTGCAGCAAGGGTGTGAAGGACCCTTTGGAGGTTCCGACGATGTCTAGCAGCGTGATTAGCCTCGAACCCCGCAGCGTAAATCGCGCCTCATCTCGCCGAGGGGATAATCTCCTGGATTTTCGTCGTGTTGCGGGCATGTGTCTCCGTCGACTTAGCGACGGGGGACTCTAGGACCAGCAGTCTGTGGAGTGGCAATCAGAAAGGCCAGTCCCCCTGATGCGAGGTGTGGTGATGGGGCCACTCATGATTCCTCTCCATCGATGCCGCCTAAGATCTTGTGTGGAAGTCGGTGCAGAACGCTGAAGGATCCTCTCCAGTGCTGACATGATCTTAGGGGTAACTTCATGGATTACCTCCCCAGGGGAGTTCATCCGTTCCGTGTCTTGAAGTGGGGGCATGCACGTGCGCTTTCCTCCGGAGCTGTAGCAACAGTCGTCGGCACCTTCTCTTCCCTTCAGCTTGATCAAGGATCTGTGGCTTTTCCGCCTCGAGGCTGTTCCGACGAAGTGCTTTTTCACAGGCTCTTCCCACTAGAGCTGTCCCCTGCGTGCGCATCAGTGGTGTGAGTCGATACATCTCCTGCTTGAAAGTCGAGGTCTGTGCAGGGAAAACACTTTTCCTCTGGAATGGATTAGACAGTCTGGGGCCATCTGGAAAGTGCGAACGGAACCTGTCTGGTTTCCTCCGCCTTTCCTGTGGCGCATGCACCCTCTTGGGAATGTCGACGGTTGGAGAATGCGGGGAATTTATTGTACGCGACAACGCAGGGAAAGGATCCCTCCTCGATATGAGCTAAGGAGGCGGAAATCGCGCGGCTCCTTCTGGATGTGGGGCCGGGGACCGTTCCTCGTCAAGGAGACCGGGCGTATTCCGGTGGAACTTATTGAGTTGCAGTGAAGGGTGTGAAGGAACTCCTGTTGGAGAGTTCCAGAGGTTAGGTTGTGATTAGCCTCGGGGACGCCTGACGCACAATGGGCCCACTCGCCATGGAGGGAGAACCTCTGTTGGATCTCTTGCGGAGTTGACGGCACATTGGTGGCTCCTCGGAAGTTTCCGACGGGGACTCGTCGAGGGACCCCGGCTCTGGTGCCTACCAGAAAGCGCCAGGTCCT
>NW_017201741.1:0-6593 GCF_001704415.2 Capra hircus | reverse complement strand
ACCCTGAAGTGGTGGCGGCACCAGCAACAGCCTGAACATCCATCGATTGCTCTTTTCTTCCTCTCTGATACAGCTAGCTTTGCTTCTCGTTTGGCATTTCGGAAGCCAGGGGGAGCCCACCGCTGTTGTCCTGGGTCTATTGGAGGTACCGGGTCATTGGACCCCAGCATGGCACCGACCCCTCAGACACACTCCGCAGCCTCCTTCCCCATGGGCAGGACTGTTCTGACCTAGGAATGTGTTCCCAAGGCTCAGAAAATGCAGGGAGACCACGGCCCTGACTCTGGAACTGAGGCCATTGGAGGCAGGCCTGGAGGTCTGACGTCTGAGACGCCAAACACTTGCTGGCAAGATACAGGTGTGAAAACACACTCTCTGGGGCTGCCTTTCCTTCCTCCAAGGAAGAGAGCTTTTCCAGTCTCCTCCGTGCTGAGTCATACAAGGCTGGAAAGGTCTGGCTTAGAGGGCATTTCTCAGCGGCAATGGCCCCTGAGGCCCTGCACCAGGGAGGGATCCTACCTCCGGGAAAGTCAAAGCAACCTCCAAACAGCTGTTCTATCATGTTCCTCTGCAGGAGGGAGCTAGTGAGCCCAGGTCTGTCTGGAACGTTCTTGATCCTGCGGGGAAATCATCCTGGGAGCCCACCTGGATACCAGTCGTAGGGGCTAAAATTCGCATTTTCCTTCCTTGGAGCCCTAACGCAGTACAGCCTAGCAACTGGTTGAAATCCATCCTGTTGCTGTTTTCTTCCTCTGACAGAGCGAGCTTTGCTCCCCATTTTGGGATTTCAGAAGCAAGGTGGTGGCCTGCAACTCCTTGCCTGGGGTCCATTGGAGGTGCAAGGTGCCCTCGACCAGGTGACCCAGCATGACACCTGGCCCCTCAGACACACTCCCGCAGCCTGCTTCCCCATGGGCAGGACTGCTCTCACCTAGGAATGTGTTTGCAAGGCAGGAAACTGCAGGGAGACACAAGACCCTGATTCTGGCATTGAGTCTGTTGGAACAGGCCTGCAGGTCTTCTGTCTAACAAGCCAAACACTTGCTGCAAGATACAGGCCTGAAAACACACTCTTGGGCTGCCTTTCCTTCCTCCAAGGAAGAGAGTTTTCTCAGACTCCTGTGGGCTGAGAGCCACACAGGGCTGAAAAGCACTTGCTGGGAGATTCTTTTTCATTGGCCATGGCCCCTGAGGCCCTGTGCTCAGGGAGGGCTCCCCCTCCCAGGGAAAGTCAAAGGAAGCTCCAAACGGCTGTTCAATCATGTTTCTGAGAGAGTCATTGCAAGGCAGGTTTCTAAGAAGTTCAAGGGTCCCAAGGAGAGAGGGTCTAGAATTCTCAAGGAGGAAGAAAGGACAAACTGTTTTCCCCTCTACATTCCTTAGGATTATATAACAATCATGCATCCTTCTTGAGGACGGTCTCTGGAAAAAACCTTCTGGCTAATCCTGTTATCTTAAAATGTAAATTATGGGAGTAGGTCTAGTGAGTCTTTACAACCTCCAGACATTCTTTTGTTCGTTGTCATAACTTATTGGAGAGTATATAACTCCATTACCAACACTAGCAAGGGGGTACGCTTTCTGCCCCTTGTGATGTCTCTGTCAGAAGCTTTCTCTATCTCCTTTATACTTTAATAAAACTCTATTGCACAAAAGCTCTGAGCAATCAAGCCTCGTCTTGGGCCCTGGATTGAATTCTTCTCCTCCATAAGCCAAGAATCCCAGCATCTTTTCGTGGTTCAGCAACAATATTTCATTTCCTCTGCAGGAGAGAGCTAGTGAGCTTAGGTCTGTCTGGAACATTCTTGGATCCTGTGGGGAAAATATCCTGTGCACACATCTGGATACTGGGCCTAGAGGCCAAAATTTGCATTTCTTTCCCGGGGAGCCCTAACGTGGTGTGACTTAGCAACTGCTTGAAAATCCATCCCATTGCTGTTTTCCTCCTTCTGACAGAGCTAGCTTTGTTCCCTGCTTTGGGATATCTCAACCGAAGGGCCGGTCCATAGCTACTCGCCTGGGGCCCATTGGATGTGCAAGGTGCCCTCGACTAGGTGACCCTAGCATGGCACTCAGCCCGCTCAGACACACTCCCGAGGCTTCTTTCTCATGGGAAGCACTGCTCCAACCTAGGAATGTGTCTGCAATGCTTGGAAAGTGCAGTGAGACACACAGCCCTGACTCTGCAATTGAGGCCCTCAGAGCAAGCCTGCAGCTCTGATGTCTGAGAAGCAAAACACTTGCTGCAAAGAGAGGCCTGAAAACACACTCTCTGTGGATGACTTTCCTTCCTCTAAGGAAGATAGTTTTCCCAGTCTCCTGCTTCCTGAATGTCACACAGCTGGAATGCGCTTGCTTGGAGGTCGTGATTCAGTGGCAATGACCCCTGAGGCCCTTTGCCCAGGGAGGGCTCCCACACTCACAGGAAAATCAAAGCAACTTCCAAGTGAGTCAGCTCTTCACATCAAATGGCCAAAGTATTGGAGTTTCAGGTTCAGTATTAGTCCTTCCAATGTATATTCAGACCTGATTTCCTTTAGGATGGAGTGGTTGCGTCTCCTTGTAGTCTAAGCGACCTACAAGCATCTTCTCCAACACCACAGTTCAAAAGCATCCAATTTTCAGCTGTCACTTTCTTTATAGTACATCTTTCATATCCATCCATGACATATGGAAAAACCATAGCCTTGACTGGATGGATCTTTGTTGGCAAAGCAACGTCTCGGCTTTTTAATATGCTGTCTAGTTTGGTCATCACTTTTCTTCCAAGTCATAAATATGTTTTAAGTTCATGGAGGCAGCCATCACCTGCAGTGATTTCCAAGCCCCCAAATAGTCTGCTGCTGTTTCCAATGTTTTCCCATCTATTTGCCATGAAGTGATGAGACTGGATGCAATGATTTTAGTTTTCTGAATGCTGAGCTTTAAGCTAACTTTTTCACTCTCCTCTTTCACTTTCATCAGGAGACTCTTTAGTTCTTATACACTTTCTGCCATAAGGGTGGTGTCGTCTGCATATCTGAGATTCTTGATATTTCTCCCAGCAATCTGGATTCCAGCGTGTGCTTCCTCCAGCCCAGTGTTTCTCATGATGTACTCTGCATATAAGTTAAATAAGCAGGGTGACAATATACAGCCTTGACATATTCCTTTTCCTATTTAGAACCAGTCTGTTGTTCCATGTCCAGTTCGAACTGTTTTCTTCCTGACCTGCATACAGGTTTCTCAAGAGACAGGTCAGGTGGTCTGGTATTCCCATCTCTTTCAGAATTTTTCCCAGTTTATTGTGATCCACACAGTCAAAGGCTTTGGCATAGTCAATAAAGCAGAAATAGATGTCTTTTTTTCTGGAACTCTCTTGCTTTTTCAATGATCCAGTGGATGTTGGCAGTTTGATCTCTGGTTTCTCTGCATTTTTTTAAATCCCTCTTGAACATTTGGAAGTTCACAGTTCATGTGAACTTGGAGAATTTTGAGCATTACTTTACTAGTGTGTGAGATGAGTGCAATTGTGCAGCAGCTTGAATATTCTTTGTCATTGCCTTTCTTTGGGATTGGAATGAAAACTGACCTAATGACTAGGTGTTTTCAATTGCATATGCTGAAAGAACTGGCTGTGCAGTTTTGAAGAAAAAAAAATCATTTTAACCCATTTTCTCTGAAGTGCAAGGCATATCATGGCCATCCCTGAATCATAAAGTCACCTTTTCTTTATGTAGTCATAGTTTCATGCCTAAATTATAGGCCAACTCATGCTCAAATTGACTCTGATGTCAGGGGCAGATCAACTAATAAAAAGCTTGGATTGTCCCTCTGGAGGAAAGTGAGATCTTGGTCCCAAGAAGAATCTGAAGGGTTAAGGGAACTTGCAAGAGTGGGGAAAGCTTAGTCCATCCTACATGTACCAAAATCTTAAATAAGGCTTATTTACTTTACCGAAGTAAAAAAACAGATGATGAAAACAATTATAAATCAATGAAAGGTAAAGAAACTCATAGTCTGTTATCAAAAATTGCATTCTAAGAAAACTTTGTGCTCTTTAACCTAGAGAGGAGACTAAATTCCATCTGGTACCAGCTTACCAGAAGACAAACAAACAAACAAACAAATTATCAGTAAGCTTAAAAAAAGTATATTCCATATATCTTGAAGTAGCAGTATTTCTGCAAAGGCATCAGTGTGAAACCATAGAGGACATGGTTAAAACCTGATTAAATAGAAATTGACAATGTAATCTGGTCACTGCTGCGACTTGAAATGCTTTAATATGATAACTGGAATTATAACTGACAGCATTTGACCAGGACATATCAGATTTTCACGGATGTCACATAATTTCTAGGATATCTATATTAGGAACTGAAGGAATCTTTGAACCTAGGAAAGAAAACAACAGTCTCAAAGGCCCTTGCTGAATCATCTATCAGCAAGGAATGTCTTTGCAAGGATCGCAAAGTGAAGGGAAAATACACCGACCTGCCTCTGCAACTTCGGTCCTCTGAGCAGATCTGGAGGTCTCCCTTTGTATAAGCTAACCTGTTCCTTCCAAATAGAGGTTTGCAACACAAAACAAGTGGCCGCCTATTCTTCCCCGAAGGAGGCTCTCTTTCCCCATCCTGCGAACTCCCTTTCCCAGCCTCCTGGAAAAGCGCTTCTTGCAGTTCCTTTCAGAAAATCCTATGGACGGAGAAGCCTGGTAGGCTGCAGTCCGTGGGGTCGCTGAGGGTCGGACACGACTGAGCGACTGCACTTTCATTTTCACTTTCATGCATTGGAGAAGGCAATGGCAACCCACTTACTGTTCTTGCCTGGAGAATCCCAGGGACGGGGGAGCCTAGTGGGCTACCGTCTATGGCGTCGCACAGAGTTGAACACGACTGAAGCAACTTAACAGCAGCAGCAGCAGCAGTTCCTTTCTTAGGGGGCAGTTATCCTGAGATTGGGACCTGGAAAGGCAGAGCCACCTCCACACACACGTCTTTTTTGTCCCTTTCCTCTGGAGGAGAGCTCTAGTGAGCCTAGGTCTGTCAGGAAAATTCTTGGCTTTGACGGGATCACACCCGGTGTGTGAACCTGCATACCCGACCTAGGGGCCACAGGGCACCTTTTGCTCGAGTGGGTCCTGGAGGGGTGCAGCATAGCAAGAGCTTAAAAATCCATCCAATTTGTCTTTTTTTTTTTACCTCAGAGAGAACGAGTTTGCTCCACCTCCACCCTTTGGCAGTGTGGAGGGAAGAGGGCACCACCTCTCCCAAAGGGGACATAGGGCCTACCAGGAGAGAAAGGCCCTTGAGGAGCTGAGCCCAGGTAGGCAGCCAGTGATGTCAAGCACACTCCGCTGCTTGCTTCTTCATGGGCACTCCCACGATCTGCTAGGAATGTCTTTGCAAGGATCTCAAAGGGAAGGGAAGATACATGGCCCTGTCTCTGGAACTTCAGTCCTCTGAGCAGATCTGGAGGTCTTGAGTTGTATAAGCAAACCTGTTCCTTCCAAATAGAGGCTTGCAAACACACCCCCGGTGGTTGCCTCTTCTTCCCCGAAGAAGTCTTTCTTTCCCCACATGCTGCGAACTCCCTGTCCCAACCTCCAAGAATAGCGCTTCTTGCCATTCCTTTCTTAGAGGCAGTTATCTCTGAGCCTGGGGCCGTAGGGAGTAGCCCCACACTCACAGGGAAAGGCAAAGACTCCTCCATACATCTCCTCTATCCCTTTGCTCCGGAGGAGAGCTCTAGTGAGCCTAGGTCTTTCAGGAAAATTCTTGGCTTGGACAGGATCTCACCCTGTTTGTGAACCTGCATACCAAGGGGGCCACAGAGCACCTGTTTCAGTAAAGTGGGCCCTGAAAGGGTGCAGCCTAGCAAGAGCTTGAAAATCCATTCAATTGCTGTTTTTGTACCTCTGACAGAGCGAGCTTGGCTCCACCTTTGGCAGTGAGGAGAAAAGAGGCATGACACCCTCCCAAGGGACATGGGGCCTACTTCGAGAGGAAGCTGCAACTCGAGAAAATCCAGGAGGTTCTCCCCTCCAGGCGAGATGAGGCCCATTTCCGCTGAGGCGTCTCGAGGCTAATCACAACTAACCTCTGGAACTTCGAAAGGGTCCTTCACACCCTTGCTGCAAGTCAAGAAGTTCTCCGACATACCCATCTCCACTCGAGAGGAAGGACGAGGGTCCCCACATCCAGCGGAGCCCCGTTTCCGCCTCGTAGCTCGAGAAGAGGGATCCTTTCCCTTCGTCGTCGGGAAAGAATTCCCGGGCTTCCCGTCGCATCTCAAGAGAGGCACTCTCCACAGGAAAGGCGAGAGGAACTCCAGGGCCTTGCCAGCATTCCAAGAGTCCCCAGATGTCTCCGTCCATTCCAGAAGAACCTGCTTTCCCTTCACTGCCTCGACGTTCACGCCGAGGATAGACTCACACCACCGTGACATGTGGAAGCCCTGTTCGAAAGCCTCGTGGGAAAGCCTCGATGCAAAGCGACTGATCCCTTGAACCACATGTCGGCAAGCGTGACACTGCTGCTACAGCTTGTGAGGAAATCGCAGGTGCATGCCCCCACACGAGATGAGGACTGACTCCCTGGTGAGACTCCAGA
>NW_017201740.1:0-6594 GCF_001704415.2 Capra hircus | reverse complement strand
GGGGCATGAGCGTTGCCCTTTCCTCCCATGCTGTAGCAGCAGTGTTACGCTTCCCCATGCCTGGACCAAGGGATCTGTGGCTTTCCCTCGAGTCTTTCCCACTAGGCTTTCCCACAGGGCTGTCCCACGTGTGACGGTGGTGTGAGTCAATCCTCGGCATGAAGGCCAAGGCAGTGCAGGGAAAACAGGTTCCTGTGGAATGGACTGAGACATCTGGTGGTCTGGGGTGATGGTGGCACGACCCTGCAGTTCCTCTCCCCTTTCCTTTGGAGAGCGCCTCCTCTTGAGATGCGATGGGAATGCCGGGAATTCTTTCCCGACCATTCAGGGAAAGGATCGCTCATCTCGAGCTACGAGCCGAAACGGAGCTCCTCTGGATGTGGCCGGGGACACTCGAGCTTCCTCTTGAGTGGAGACGGGTATGTCAGGGAACTTCTTGAGTTGCAGCATGACTGTGAAAGACTCTTTGGAAGTTCCAGAGGTCACGTGTGATTAGCCTCGAGACACCTCAGGGGAAACGGGCCTCATCTAGCCTGGAGGGGAGAACCGCCTGGATTTTACCGAGTTGCGGCAGGTGCTCTCGACTTACGACGGGGTCCTCAGGGACCCGCTCTGGTCACCTCAGGAAAGGCCAGTCCCCATGCGAGTTGCTAGAGGGCCTGTCGCTATTCCACTCCACATTAAGACCGAGGGTCGGGGCCGGAATCTGAGGATTCCTCTCCAAGGCTGACATGCATGTTGGGGTACTTCTGGAGTCTCCCAAGGGGAGTCAGTCCTCGTCTCGAGTGGGGGCATGCACGTGCGCTTTTCCTCTCGAGCTTTAGCAGCAGTGTCACGCTTCCCTTCGCATGGATCAAGGAATCTGTGGCTTTCTCTCGAGGCTTTCCCACGAGGCTTTCCCACAGGGCCCTCCCACGTGCCACCGTGGTGTGAGTCGATCCTCGGCGTGAAAGTCGAAGCAGTGCAGGGAAAACAGGATCCTCTGGAATGGACTGAGATATCTGGGGGACTCTTGGAATGGTGGCACGACCCATGAGTTCTTCTCGCCTTTCCTGTGCAGTGCTCCTCCTCTTGAGAAGCTTCGGAAACGTCGGGAATTCTATCCGAGGAAGCAGGGAAGGATCCCTCATCTTTAGCTTGGAGGCGGAAACGGAGCTCCTCTGGATGTGGCCGGGACCCTCATGCTTCCTCTGGAGTGGAGACGGGTGTGTCGGGGAACTTCTTGAGTTGCAGCAAAGGTGTGAAGGAACCTTTGGAAGTTCCAGAGGTTAGGTGTGATTAGCCTCGACGCCTCAGCGGAAATGGGCCTCATCTCGCCTGGAGGGGAGAACCTCCTGCATTTTCTCGAGTGCAGCAGGTGCTAATTAGACGGGGACCTCAGGGACCCGCTCTGGTGGCCTCAGGAAAGGCCAGTCAAGATCCAAGACAGCATTGGGAGGGAGAGACATCACGAGAGGCTCCCGAGAAACTCGCATGGGGACTGGCCTTTCCTGAGGCCACCAAAGCGGATCCCTGAGGTCCCCGTCGTAAGTCGAGAGCACCTGCCACAACTGGAGAAAATCCAGGAGGTGCTCCCTCCAGGCGAGATGAGGCCCATTTCCGCTGAGGCGTCTCAAGGCTAATCACACCAGAACTCTGGATCTACCAATGGGTCTTTCACACCCATGCTGCAACTCAAGAAGTGCCCCGACATACCCGTCTCCACTCGAGAGGAAGCACGAGAGTCCCGCCCACATCCAGAGGAGCCCCGTTTCTAACTCTTAGCTCCAGAGGAGGGATCCTTTCCCTGCGTGTTCGGGAAAGAATTCCCGGCGTTCCTGTCGCATCTCAAGAAGAGGGCCTCTCCACAGGAAAGGCGAGAGGAACTCCAGGGTCATGCCACCATTCTCAGAGTCCCCCAGATGTCTCACTCCATTCCAGGGAAAACATTTTTCCCTGCACTGCCTCGATTTTCAAGCCGAGGATCGACTCACACCACGGTGGCACGTGGGAGACAAATGTGGGAAAACCTCGTGGGAAAGCCCTATGGGAAAGCCTCGTGGGAAAGCTCGTGAAAGCCTCGTGGGAAAGCCACAGATCCCTGATCCGCGAATGTAAGCGTGGCACTGCTTCTACAGCTCGGGAGGAAAGCTTACGTGCATGCCCCCATTCGAGACGAGGACTGACTCCCCTGGGGGAGACTCCAGAAGTACCCCAAGATCCATGTCAGCACTGGAGAGGAATCCTCAGGTGACAGCATCGACTCCACACAAGGTCTTAGGCCCCGGCATCGACGGGAGAGGAATCCCGAGAGGCCCCGAGCAACTCGCATGGGGGACTGGCCTTTCCTGAGGCTACCAGAGCGGGTCCCTGAGGTCCTCGTCGTAAGTCGAGAGCACCTGCCGCAACTCGAGAAAATCCAGGAGGTTCTCCCCTCCAGGCGAGATGAGGCCCATTTCCGCTGAGGGGGCTCGAGGCTAATCACACCTAACCTCTGGAACATCCGAAGGGTCCTTCACACCCTTGCTGCAACTCAAGAAGTTCCCCGACATACCCGTCTCCACTCGAGAGGAAGCACGAGGGTCCCGCCCACATCCAGAGAGAAGCCCCGTTTCCGCCTAATAGCTCGAGAGGAGGGATCCTTTCCCTGCGTGGTCGGGAAAGAATTCCCGGCGTTCCCATCGCATCTCAAGAGGAGGCGTTCTACACAGGAAAGGCGACAGGAACTCCAGGGTCGTGCCACCATTATCAGAATCCCCAGATGTATCAGTCCATTCCTGGGAAACCTGTTTTCCCTGCACTGCCTCGATTTTCAAGCTGAGGATCGACTCACACCACGTGGCACGTGGGACAGCCCTGTGGGAAAGCCTCGTGGGAAAGCCTCGAGGGAAAGCCACAGATCCCTTGATCCACACGAAGGGACCGTGACACTGCTGCTACAGCTCGGAGGAAAGCGCACGTGCATGCCCCCACTCGAGACGAGGACTGACTCCCCTGGGGAGACTCCAGAAGTACCACAAGATCCATGTCAGCACTGGAGAGGAATCTTCAGGTTCCAGCCCCGACTTCACACAAGGTCTTAGGCCCCGGCATCGACAGGAGAGGAATCCTGAGAGGCCCCTAGAAACTTGAATGGGGACTGGCCTTTCCTGAGGCCACCAGAGCTGGCCCCTGAGGTCCCTGTCGTAAGTCGAGAGCACCTGCCGCAACTCGAGAAAATCCAGGAGGTTCTCCCCTCCAGGCTAGATGAGGCCCATTTCCACTGAGGTGTCTCGAGGCTAATCACACCTAACCTCTGGAACTTCCAAAAGGTACTTTACACCCTTGCTGCAACTCAAGAAGTTCCCCGACATACCCGTCTCCACTCGAGAATAAGCAAGATGGTCCCCCCCCACATCCACAGGAGGCACGTTTCCGCCTCGTCGCTCGAGATGAGGGATCCTTTCCTTCCGGGGGCCAGCGTGAGGAATTCCGCCTATGGCAAAGGTCATGAGGAAGGAGGCTTGGCATGCGCAAAGGCGTGATCAAGCCTCAGGTAACCCCCTGTTTCCGAGCATCGAACCCCAAAACCAGAGTCTGTTTTATGCTCTCACCTACACTTCTGACTTTATGGGGGCTCTCCCCCATAACTGTTTCTCTCGGAGAAGAAGTAAACGTGCAGCTTCAAGGCAATAAATATTCTTGGGCATGACAAGTGTGTTTCAGCTTGCCGACTCCTCTGAAGGTTATCTAGCCCACCTTTATAGGTTTGTCCGGCCACATGTGATTGTTTACAGCTCCCAACCTGAGAGGCATGAGATGTTTTAGACTTACTAAAGGCAAATTATTTTGGGGAGTTAGAAATTATTAGTATAGTTGGTTAGGAATTATATTGGTGAAGGGTTCTTCATTTGTTGTGTCAATAATTGCTGCTAATTCCCTGCTCTGGGTGGGACAAGGATATTTTAGGTCAAACCTCTCTGCTGACAGACCAGCTTGTGTGACAGGATTATCCATACTGCTGCCACTAGGCACAAGATTGTTTACTACCTCTCAACTGTAAACAGCACAGAGAGTTTTGGAGTATTTTGAGAGTCTTAATTAGCATAGGACTTTTTCTTCTTGTTGAGTCAATGATTGCCACCAGGCCTCCATATCCTTAGGCACTTGGGAATATATTAATCAATGTATTTGGAATATAGCAAAGGAAATATAGCAGTTTTTTGATGTTAGCAATACTAGACTTTTTGAGTTAATGGATTTTCACTTTTGTAATAGATCACTGTACTTTGTTATATATCACTGTGTCCTTTCTATGTAAGAATGTAACTTTATCATATCTTAAGACTAAATAGATCTTAAGGGGAGAATTGATGAAAGGATTTTCATTTGTTAGGCTGATGTTTGCTGATAAATCTCCATGTTCCCTACCCTTATAATGAATATAACTAGTATATAGGAGAAATAAGTATTAACCTTTAAGCATATAGGAGAAATAAGAATTCACCTTTAAGGCTAATCATGTTAACCTTGGGTTAAATAAATTCCTTTCTTGATTGTAACTCACTACACCCTCACCCTATAGGAATGTAACTTTATTTGGAGGGTGGTGCCTGGTTTAAGAAAAAACACCCTTGGAAGAAATAAGTTTATTTGGTTATCAGAAAGAAAGGATCATAAAATGTCAGCAGGTCTCATTCATGGCCAGAAGATGATGTAAGATCCCTAAGACCTTTTTTTTATACATTTATGTGAAGCACCTGATTTTGATAAAGTCAGGATGCCGACGCCTGCGTGACTCTGTATTCATCCCTATGTGTAACAAGAGGTATACAAGCAAAACCAAAAATAAAGAAATCAGATCAGTTTCCGGAAAGACTGATTCCCCCATGTCGCTTCTTTTTTGCTCCCGTTTTTCTGGCTGAATTTCTCTACTGGAGGATGGATGCTATTCCACGTAATCCAAGTTATTCAGCCTCTTTTTCTCCAATAATCTTCCTACTACACTATCCATTTCTAATCTCTTATATATCTGGATTAAATATGTATATTTCCAAAGACGACGACTACGTCCCCACCTTCGAATCACCCTGGATCCACCGGGCTGGACCACGGCACTTTCCCTGCTTGGTCGGGAAAGAATTCCCGGCGTTCCCACCGCATCTCAAGAAGAGGCGCTCTCCACAGGAAAGGCGAGAGGAACTCCAGGGTCGTGCTACCATTCCAAGAGTCCCCCAGATGTCTCAGTCCATTCCAGAGGAACCTGTTTTCCCTGCACTGCCTTGATTTTCACGCCGAGGATCGACTGGCATCACGGTGGCACGTGGGACAGCGATGTGGGAAAGCCTCGTGGGAAAGCCTCGAGGGAAAGCCCCGTGGGAAATACCTCGAGGGAAAGACACAGATCTCTTGATCCACGCGACGGGCAGCGTGACACTGCTACTGCAGCTCGGGAGGTAAGCATTCTTGCATGATCCCGCTGAGAAGAGGACTGACACCCCTGGGAGACTCAAGAAGTACCCCAAGAACCATGTCAGCACGGGAGAGGAATCCTCACCGGCCTCGACTTCACACAAGCGTCTTAGGCCCCACCATCGACGGGAGAGGAATCCGAGAGGCCCCGTAGCCACTCGGATGGAACTGGCCTTTCCTGACGCCACCAGAGCGGGTCCCTGAGGTCCCACCGTACGTTGAGAACACCTGCACAATTCGAGAAAAATCCAGGAGGTTCTCCCCTCCAGGCAAGATGAGGCCAAATTCCGCTGAGGCTCTCGAGGCTAATCACACCTAAACTCTGGAAATTCCAAAGGTTCCTTCACAACCTTGCTGAAACTCAAGAAGTTCCCCGACATACCGTCTCCACTCCAGAGGAAGCACGAGGGGTCCGCCCACATCCAGAGGAGCCCCGTTTCTGCCTCGGACCTCGAGATGACGGATCCTTTCCCTGCTTGGTCGGGGAAAGAATTCCCGGCGTTCCCGTCCCATCTCAAGAGGAGGCGCTCTCCACAGGAAAGGCGAGTGGAACTCCAGGGTCGTACCACCATACCAGGAGTCCCCCAGATGTCTCAGTCCATTCCAGAGGAACCTGTTTTCCCTGCACTGCCTCGACTTTCAAAGCCGAGGATCGACTCACACCATGGTGGCAGGTGGGACAGCCTCTGGGAAAGACTCTTGGGAAAGCCTTGAAGGAAAGACTTGAGTGAAAGCTACAGATCCTTGACCACGCGTTAGGAAGCGTGACACTGCTGCTACAGCTCGGGAGAAAGCGCACGTGCATGCCCACACTCGAGACGAGGACTGACTTCCCTGGGGAGACTCCAGAAGTACCCCAAGAACCATGTCAGCACTGGAGAGGAATCCTCAGGATCCGGCCTCGACTCCACACAAGGTCTTAGGCCCGGCATCGACCCAGAGGAATCCCGAGAGTCCCCCTGGCAACTTGCATGGGGACTGGCCTTTCCTGAGGCCACGAGACCGAGTCCCTGAGGTCCCGTCTCCTAATTCGAGAGCACCTGCCGTAACTCGAGAAAATCCAGGTGTTCTCCCCTACAGGCAAAAATGAGGCCTATTTCCACTGACGCATCTAGAGGCTAAGCACACCTAACCTCTAGAACTTCCAAATCCTTCACACACATG
>NW_017201739.1:0-6595 GCF_001704415.2 Capra hircus | reverse complement strand
CTCGAGGCTTTCCCACGAGGCTTTCCCACAGAGCTGTCCCATGTGCCACCGTGGTGTGAGTCGATCCTCGGCTTGAAAGTCGAGGCAGTGCAGGGAAAACAGGTGTCCCTGGCATGGACTGAGACATCTGGAGACTCTGGGAATGGTGGCACGACCCTGGAGTTCCTCTGGCCTTTCCTGTGGAGAGCGCCTGTTCTTGAGAGGCGACGGGAACACCGGGAATTCTTTCCCGACCACACACTGAAAGGATTCCCCGTCTCGAGCTAGGAGGCGGAAACGGGGCTCCTCTGGATGTGGCCGGGACTCTCGAGCTTCCTCTCGAGTGGAGACGGGAATGTCGGGGAACTTCTTGATTTGCAGCAAGGGTGTGAAGGACTCTTTGGAAGTTCCAGAGTTTAGGTGTGATTAGCCTCGAGACGCCTCAGCGGAAATGGGCCTCATTTCGCCTGGAAGGAAGAACCTCCTGGATTTTCTCGAGTTGTGGCAGGTGCTCTCCAATTATGACGGGGACCTCAGGGACCTGCTCTGGTGGCCTCAGGAAAGACCATTCCCCATGCGAGTTGCTCGGGGGCCTCTCGGGATTCCTCTTCCATCGATGCCGGGGTCTAAGACCTTGTGTGGAGTCGGTGCTGGAACCTGAGGATTCCTCTCCAGTGCTGACATGGATCTTGGGTACTTCTGGAGTCTCCCCAGGGGAGTCAGTCCTCGTCTCGAGTGGGGGCATGCTCGTGCGCTTTACTCTCGAGCTGTAGCAGCAGTGTCACGCTTCCCTTCGCGTGGCTCAAGGGATCTGTGGCTTTCCCTCGAGGCTTTCCCAGGGCTCCCAGAGGCTTTCCCACGAGGCTTTTCCACAGGGCTGTCCACGTGCCACCGTGGTGTGACTCGATCCTCGGCTTGATGTCGAGGCAGTGGAGGGAAAACAGGTTTCCCTGGAATGGACTGAGACATCTGGCGGACTCTGGGAATGGTGGCACGACCCTGGAGTTCTTCTTGCCTTTCCTGTGGAGAGTGCCTCCTCTTGAGATGCGACGGGAATGCCGGGAATTCTTCCCCAACCACGCAGGAAAGGATCCCTCCTCTCGAGCAAGGAGGCGGAAACGGGGTCCTCTGGATGTGAGCGGGATTCTCGTGCTTCCTCTCGAGTGGAGACGGATATGTCGGGAACCTCTTGAGTTGCAGCAAGGGTGTGAAGACCCTTTGGAAGTTCCAGAGGTTAGGTGTGAATAGCCTCGAGACGCCTCAGCGGAAATGGGCCTCATCTCGCCTGGAGGGGAGAACCTACTGGATTTTCTCGAGTTGCGGCAGGTGCTCTCGACTTACGACGGGGACCCCTGGGACCCGCTCTGGAGGCCTCAGTAAAGGCCAGTTCCCATGCGAGTTGCTCGGGGACCTCTCGGGATTCCTCTCCCGTCGATGCTGGGGCCTAAGACCTTGTGTGGAGTCAGTGTCGGAACCTGAGGATTCCTCTCCAGTGCTGACATGGATCTTGGGGTACTTCTGGAGTCTCCCCAGGGGAGTCAGTCCTCGTCTTGAATGGGGGCATGCACGTGCGCTTTCCTCCTGAGCGTTAGAGCAGTGTCGCGCTTCCCTTCGCGTAAATCAAGGATCAGGGGCTTTCCAAGAAGCTATCACAGGAGGCTTTCCCACGAGGCTTTCCCACAGGGCTGTCCCACATGCAACCGTGGTGTGAGTCGATCCTCGGCTTGAAAGTCGAGGCAGTGCAGGGAAAATAAGTTTCCCTGGAATGTTCGAGACATCTGGTTGTCTCTGGGAATGGTGGCACTACCCTGGAGTTCCTCTCGCCTTTCCTGTGGAGAGTGCCTCCTCTTGAGATGCGAAGGGAACGCCGGGAATTCTTTCCCGACCACGCAGGGAAAGGATCGCCCTCTCGAGCTAGGAGGCGGAAACGGGGCTCCTCTGGATGTAGGCGGGACTCACGTGCTTCGTCTCGAGTGGAGACGGGTATGTCGGGGAACTTCTTGAGTTGCAGCAAGGGTGTGAAGGACCCGTTGGAAGTTCCAGAGGTTAGGTGAGAATAGCCTCGAGACGCCTATGCGGAAATGGGCCTCATCTCGCCTGGAGGGGAGAATCTCTTGGATTTTCTCGAGTTGGGGCAGGTGCTCTCGACTTACGACGGGGACCTCAGGGACCCGCTCTGGTGGCCTCAGGAAAGGCCATTCCCCTTGCGAGTTGCTCGGGGGCCTCTCGGGATTCCTCTCCCGTCGATGCCGGGGCCTAAGACCTTGTGTGGAGTCAGTGCCGGAACCTGAGGATTCCTCTCCAGTGCTGACATGGATCTTGGGGTACTTCTGGAGTCTCCCCAGGGGAGTCAGTCCTCGTCTCGAGTGGGGCACGCACGTGCGCTTTCCTCCCGTGCTGTAGCAGTAGTGACACCCTTCCCTTCGCGTGGATCAAGGGATCTGTGGCTTTCCCACGAGGCTTTCCCACAGGGTTGTCCCACGTGCCACTGTGGTGTGAGTCGATCCTCAGCTTGAAAGTCGAGGCAGTGCAGGGAAAACAGGTTTCCCTGGAATGGACGGAGACATTTGGTTGACTCTGTGAATGGTGGCACGACCCTGGAGTTCCTCTCGCCTTTCCTGTGGAGAGCGCCTCCTCTTGAAATGCGACGGGAACGCCGGGAATTCTTTCCCGACCACGCAGGGAAAGGATCCCACCTCTCGAGTTAGGAGACGGAAACGGGGCTCTTCTGGATGTGGCCGGGACTCTCGTGCTTCCTCTCAAGTGGAGACGGTTATGTCGGGGAACTTCTTGAGTTGCAGCAAGGGTGTGAAGGACCCTTTGGAAGTTCCAGATGTTAGAATTGATTAGCCTCGAGACGCCTCAGCGGAAATGGGCCTCATCTCGCCTGGAGGGGAGAACCTCCTGTATTTTCTCGAGTTGCGGCAGGTGCTCTCGACTTATGACGGGGACCTCAGGGACCCGCTCTAGTGGCCTCAGGAAAGGCCAGTCCCCATGCGAGTTGCTCGGGGCCTCTCGGATTCCTCTCCCGTCGATGCCGGGCCTAAGACCTTGTGTGGAGTCGTGCCGGAACCTGAGGATTCCTCTCCAGTGCTGACATGGATCTTGGGTACTTCTGGAGTCTCCCCAGGGAGTCAGTCCTCGTCTCGAGTGGGGCATGCACGTGCGCTTTCCTCCGAGCTGTAGCAGCAGTGTCCGCTTCCCTTCGCGTGGATCAAGGGATCTGTGGCTTTCCCTCGAGGCTTTCCCACGAGGCTTTCCCACTTTCCCACGAGGCTTTCCCCTGACGTGCCACCGTGGTGTGAGTCGATCCTCGCTTGAAAGTCGAGGCAGTGCAGGGAAAACAGGTTTCCCTGGAATGGACTGAGACATCTGGGGACTCTGGGAATGGTGGCACGACCCTGGAGTTCCTCTCGCCTTTCCTGTGGAGAGCGCCTCCTCTTGAGATGCGACGGAAATGCCGGGAATTCTTTCCCGACCAGCAGGGAAAGGATCCCTCCTCTCGAGCTAGGAGGCGGAAACGGGGCTCCTCTGGATGTGGCGGGACTCTCGTGCTTCCTCTCGAGTGGAGACGGGATGTCGGGAACTTCTTGAGTTGCAGCAAGGGTGTGAAGGACCATTTGGATGTTCCAGAGTTAGGTGTGAATAGCCTCGAGACGCCTCAGCGGAAATGGGCCTCATCTCACCTGGAGGGGAGAACCTCCTGGATTTTCTCGAGTTGTGGCAGGTGCTCTCTACTTACGACGGGGACCTCAGGGACCCGCTCTGGTGGCCTCAGGAAAGGCCAGTCCCCATGCGAGTTGCTCGGGCTTCACGGGGGCCTCTCGTTTCCTCTCCCTCGAAGGTGGGCCTAAAACCTTGTGTGGAGTCAGTGCCGGAACCTGAGGGTTCCTCTCCAGTGCTGACATGGATCTTGGCGTACTTCTGGAGTCTCCCCAGGGGAGTCAGTCCTCGTCTCGAGTGGTGCATGCACGTGCGCTTTCCTTCCGAGCTGTAGCAGCAGTGTCGCTTCCCTTCGCGTGGATCAAGGGATCTGTGGCTTTCCCTCGAGGCTTTCCCACGAGGCTTTCCCACAGGGCTGTCCACGTGCCACCGTGGTGTGTGTCGATCCTCGGCTTGAAAGTGGAGGCAGTGCAGGGAATACAGGTTTCCCTGGAATGGACTGAGACATCTGGGGGACACTGGGAACGGTGCACGACCCTGGAGTTCCTCTCGCCTTTCCTGTGGAGAGCGCCTCCCCTTGAGATGCGACGGAAATGCCGGGAATTCTTTCCCGACCACGCAGGGAAAGGATCCCTCCTCTCGAGTTTGGAGGCGGACACCGGGCTCCTCTGGATGTAGGCGGGACTCTCGTGCTTCCTCTCGAGTGAAGACGGGTATATCGGGGAACTTCTTGAGTTGCAGCAAGGGTGTGAAGGACCCTTTGGAAGTTCCAGAGTTGAGGTGTGATTAGCCTCGAGACGCCTCAGCGGAAATGGGCCTCATCTCGCCTGGAGGGCACAATCTCCTGGATTTTCTCGAGTTGCGCAGGTGCTCTCGACTTAAGACGGGAAGCTCAGGGACCCGCTGTGGTGCGTCAGAAAGGCCAGTTTGCTCGGGGCCTCTCGGCTTCCTCTCCCGTCGATGCAGGGGCCTAAGATCTTGTGTGGAGCCGGTGCGGAACCTGAGGATTCCTCTCCAGTGCTGACATGGATCTTGGGGTACTTCTGGAGTCTCCCAGGGGAGTCAGTCCTCGTCTCGAGTGGGGGCATGCACGTGGGCTTTCCTGAGCTGTAGCAGCAGTGTCACTTCCCTTCGCATGGATCAAGGGATCTGTGGCTTTCCCTCGAGGCTTTCCCACGAGGCTGAGGCTTTGGCTGTCCCACGTGCCACCGTGGTGTGAGTCGATCCTCGGCTTGAAAGTCGAGGCAGTGCAGGGAAAACAGGTTTCCCTGGAATGGACTGAGACATCTGGGGGACTCTGGAATGGTGGCACGACCCTGGAGTTCCTCTCGCCTTTTCGGTGGAGAGCCCCTCCTCTTGAGATGCGACGGAACGCCGGGAATTCTTTCCCGACCACGCAGGGAAAGGATCCCTCCTCTCGAGCTAGGAGGCGGAAACGGGGCTCCTCTGGATGTGGGCGGGACTCTCGTGCTTCCTCTCGAGTGGAGACGGGTATGTCGGGGAACTTCTTGAGTTGCAGCAAGGGTGTGAAGGACCTTTGAAGTTCCAGAGTTTAGGTGTGATTAGTCCGAGACGCCTCAGCGGAAATGGCCTCATCTCGCCTGGAGGGAGAACCTCCTGTATTTTCTCGAGTTGCGGCAGGTGCTCTCGACTTACGACGGGACCTCAGGGACCGCTCTGGTGGCCTCAGGAAAGGCCAGTCCCCATGCGAGTGCTCGGGGCCTCTCGGGATTCCTCCCTCGATGCAGGCCTAAACCTTGTGTGGAATCGGTGCCGGAACCTGAGGATTCCTCTCCAGTGCTGACATGGATCTTGGGGTAGTTCTGGAGTCTCCCCAGGGGAGTCAGTCCTCGTCTCGAGTGGGGGGCATGCACGTGCGCTTTCCTCCTGAGCTGAAGCAGCAGTGTCACGCTTTCCCTATGCTTGGATCAAGGGATCTGTGGCTTTCCCTCGAGGCTTTCCCACGAGGCTTTCCCACGGGCTTTCCCACGAGCTTTCCACAGGGCTGTCCACGTGCCACCGTGGTGTGAGTCGATCCTCGGCTAGAAAGTCGAGGCAGTGCAGGGAAAACAGGTTTCCCTGGAATGGACTGAGACATCTGGGGGACTCTGGAATGGTGGCACGACCCTGAGTTCCTCTCGCCTTTCCTGTGGAGAGCGCCTCCTTGAGATGCGACGGGAACGCCGGGAATTCTTTCCCGACCACACAGGGAAAGGATCCCTCCTCTCGAGCTAGGAGCGGAAACGGGCTCCTCTGGATGTGGCCGGGACCTCGTGCTTCCTCTGAGTGGAGACGGGATGTCGGGGAACTTCTTGAGTTGCAGCATGGGTGTGAAGGACCTTTGGAAGTTCCAGAGTTTAGGTGTGAATAGCCTGGAGACGCCTCAGCGGAAATGGGCTCATCTCACCTGGAGGGGAGAACCTCCTGGATTTTCTCGAGTTGCGGCAGGTGCTCTCGACTTACGACGGGGACCTCAGGGACCCGCTCTGGTGGCCTCAGGAAAGGCCAGTCCCCATGGAGTTGCTGGGGTCCTCTCGCTATTCCTCTCCCGTCGATGCCAGGGCCTAAACCTTGTGTGGAGTCGGGCCGGAACCTGAGGATTCCTCTCCAGTGCTGACATGGATCTTGGGGTACTTCTGGAGTCTCCCCAGGGAGTCAGTCCTCGTCTCGAGTGGGGCATGCACGTGCGCTTTCTCCCGTGCTGTAGCAGCAGTGTCACTTCCTTCGCGTGGATCAGGGATCTGTGGCTTTCCTCGAGGCTTTCCCACGAGGCTTTCCCACAGGGTTTTCACACGTGCCACCAGGTGTGAGTCGATCCTCGCTTGAAAGTCGAGCAGTGCAGGGAAAACAGGTTCCCTGGAATGGACTGAGACATCTGGGGACTCTGGGGGGCACGACCCTGAGTTCCTCTCGCCTTTCCTGTGGAGAGCTCGCCTCCTCTTGAGATGCGACG
>NW_017201738.1:0-6596 GCF_001704415.2 Capra hircus | reverse complement strand
CACACCAAGGTGCACGTGGGACAGCCTGTGGGAAAGCCTCGTGGGAAAGCCTCCTGGGAAAGCCTCGAGGGAAAGCCACAGATCCCTTGATCACGCAAACGGAAAGCGTGACACTGCAGCTACAGCTCGTGAGGAAAGCGCACGTGCATGCCGCCACACGAGACGAGGACTGACTCCCTTGGGGAGACTCCAGTAGTACCCCAAGATCCATGTCAGCACTGGAGAGGAATCCTCAGGTTCCGGCACCGACTCCACACAAGGTCTTATTCCCCGGCATCGACGGGAGAGGAATCCCGAGAGGCCCCCGAGCAACACGCATGGGGACTGGCCTTTCCTGAGGCCACCAGAGCGGGTCCCTGAGGTCCCTGTCGAAGTAGAGAGCACCTGCCACAAACTCGAGAAAAATCCAGGAGGTTCTCCCCTCCAGGTGAGATGAGGCCCATTTCCGCTGAGGCGTCTCGGGCTATTCACACCTAAACTCTGGAACTTCCAAAGGGTCCTTCACACCCTTGCTGCAACTCAAGAAGTTCCGCAGCATTCCCGTCTCCACTCGAGAGGAAGCACGAGAGTCCCGCCTACATCCAGAGGAGCCCCGTTTCCGCCTCGTAGCTCGAGAGGAGGGATCCTTTCCCTTCGTGTGTCGGAAAGAATTCCCGGCGATTCTTTCGCATCTCAAGAGGCGGCGCTCTCCACAGGAAAGGCGAGAGGAACTCCAGGGTCGTGCCACCATTCCCAGAGTCCCCCAGATGTCTCAGTCCATTCCAGGGAAACCTGTTTTCCCTGCACTGCCTCGACTTTCAAGCCGAGGATCGACTCACACCACGGTGGCACGTGGGACAGCCCTGTGGGAAAGCCTCGTGGGAAAGCCTCCTGGGAAAGCCTCGAGGAAAAGCCACAGATCACCTTATCCAAGCGAAGGGAAGCGCGACAGTGCTGCTACAGCTCGGGAGGAAAGCGCACTTTCATGCCCCCACTCGAGACGAGGACTGACTCCCCTGGGTAGACTCCAGAAGTACCCCAATATCCATGTCAGCACTGGAGAGGAATCCTCAGGTTCCGGAACTGACTCCTCACAAGGTCTTAGGCCCCGGCATTGACGGGAGAGGAAACCCGAGAGGCCTGCGAGCAACTCGCATGGGGACTGGCCTTTCCTGAGGCCACCAGAACGGGTCCCTGAGGTCCCCGTCGTAAGTCGAGAGCACCTGCCGCAACTCGAAAAAATCCAGGAGGTTCTCCCTCCAGGCGAGATGAGGCCCATTTCCGCTGAGGCGTCTTGAAGCTAAACACATCTAACATCTGGAACTTCCAAAGGGTCCTTCACACCCTTGCTGCAACTCAAGAAGTTCCCTGACATACACGTCTCCACTCGAGAGGAAGCACGAGAGTCCCGCCCACATCCAGAGGAGCCCCGTTTCCGCCTCCTAGTTCGAGAGGAGGGATCCTTTCCCTGCGTGGTGGGGAAAGAATTCCCCGCGTTCCCCGTCGCATCTCAAGAGGAGGCGCTCTCCACAGGAAAGGCGAGAGGAACTCCAGGGTCGTGCCACCATTCCCCAGAGTCCCCAGATGTCTCAGTCCATTCCAGGAAACCTGTTTTCACTGCACTGCCTCGACTTTCAAGCCGAGGATTGACTCACACCACGGTGGCACGTGGGACAGCCCTGTGGAAAGCCGTGGGAAAGCCTCGTGGGAAAGCCTCGAGGGAAAGCCACATATAACTTGATGTATCGAAGGGAAGCATGACACTGCTGCTGCAGCTCGGGAGGAAAGCGCACGTTCATGCCCCCACTAGAGTCGATGACTGACTCACCTGGGGAGACTCCAGAAGTTCCCCCAACATCCATGTCAGCACTGGAGAGGAATCCTCAGGTTCCGCACCGACTCCACACAAGGTCTTATTCCCCGCATCGACGAGAGAGGAATACCGAGAGGCCCCCGAGCAACTCGCATGGGTCTGGCCTTTCCTGAGGCCACCAGAGCGGGTCCCTGAGGTTCCTGTCGTAAATCGAGAGCACCTGCTGCAACTCGAGAAAATCCAGGAGTTTCTCCCCCCAGGCGAGATGAGGCCCATTTCCGCTGAGGCGTCTCGAGGCTAATCACATCTAACATCGGGAAATTCCAAAGGGTCCTTCACACCCTTGCTGCAACTCAAGAAGTTCCCCGACATACCCTTCTCCACTGGAGAGGAAGCACGAGAGTCCCGCCCACATCCAGAGTAGCCCGTTTCCGCCTCATAGCTCGAGAGTAGGGATCCTTTCCCTGGGTGGTGGGGAAAGAATTCCCCGCGTTCCCGTCGCATCTCAAGTGGAGGCGCTCTCGACAGGAAAGGCGAGAGGAACTCCAGGGTCGTGCCACCATTCCCTGAGTCCCCAAGATGTCTCAGTCTATTCCAGGGAAACCTGTTTTCCCTGCACTGCCTTGACTTTCAAGCCGAGGATCGAGACACACCACGGTGGCACGTGGGACAGCCCTGTGGGAAAGCCTCTTGGGAAAGCCACAGTAACCTTGATCCACGCGAAGGGAAGGTGACACTGCTGCTACAGCTCGGGAGGAAAGCTCACGTGCATGCCCCCACTCGAGACGAGGACTGACTCCACTGGGGAGACTCCAGGAGTTCACCAAGATACATGTCGGCACTGCAGAGGAATCCTCAGTTTCCAGCACCGACTCCACACAAGGTCTTAGGCCCCGGCATTAACGGGAGAGGAATCCCAAGAGGCCCCCGAGCAACTCGCATGGGGACTGGCCTTTCCTGAGGCGACCAGAGCGGGTCCCTGAGGTCCCCGTCGTTAGTCGAGAGCACCTGCCGCACTCCAGAATATCCAGGAGGTTCTCCCCTCCAGGCGAGATGAGGCCCATTTCCGCTGAGGTGTCTCGAGGCTAATCACACCTAAACTCTGGAACTTCCAAAGGTTCCTTCACACTCTTGCTGCAACTCAAGAAGTTCCCCGACATACCCGTCGCCACTCGAGAGGAAGCACGAGAGTCCCACCCCATCCAGAGCAGTCCCGCTTCCGCCTCCTAGCTCGAGAGGAGGGATCCTTTCCCTGCGTGGTCGGGACAGAATTCCCGGCGTTCCCGTCGCATCTCAAGAGGAGTCGCTTTTCCACAGGAAAGGCGAGAGGAACTTCAGAGTGGTACCACCATTCTCAGAGTCCCCCAGATGTCTCCGTCTATTCCAGGGAAACCTGTTTTCCCTGCACTGCCTCGACTTTCAAGCCGAGGATCGACTCACACCACGGTGGCACGTGGGACAGCCCTGTGGGAAAGCCTCGTGGGAAAGCCACAGATCCCTTGATCCACGCGAAGGGAAGCATGACACTGCTGCTACAGCTCGGGAGGAAATCGCATGTGCATGCCCCCACTCGAGACGAGGACTGACTCACCTGGGAGACTCCAGAAGTACCCCAAGATCCATGTCAGCACTGGAGAGGAATCCTCAGGTTCCGACACCGACTCCATACAATGTCTTAGGCCCCGGCCTCGACGGAGAGGAACCCGAGAGGCCCCGAGCATCACGCATGGGGACTGGCCTTTCCTGAGGCCTCCAGAGCGGTCCCTGAGGACAACGTCTTAAGTCGAGAGCACCTGCCGCAACTCGAGCAAATACAGGAGGTTCCACCCTCCAGGCGAGATGAGGCCCATTTCCGCTGAGGCGTCTCGAGGCTAATCACATCTACCCTCTGGAACTTCCAAAGGGTCCTTCACACCCTTGCTGCAACTCAAGAAGTTCCCCGACATACCCGTCTCCACTCAAGAAGAAGCACGAGAGTCCCGCCCACATCCAGAGGAGCCCCGTTTCCGCTTCCTAGCTCGAGACGAGGGATCCTTTCAGTGCGTGCTCGAGAAAGAATTCCCGGCGTTCCCTTCGTATCTCAAGAGAAGGCGCTCTCCACAGGAAAGGCAAGAGGAACTCCAGTGTCGTTCCACATTCCCAGAGTCCCCAGATGTCTCAGTCCATTCCAGGGTAACCTGTTTTCCCTGCACTAGGTCGACTTTCAAGCGAGGATCGACTCACACAACCGGTGGCACGTGGGACAGCCCTGTGGGAAAGCCTCGTGGGAAAGCCTGGTGGGAAAGCCGCGGGAAAGCCACAGATCCCTTGATCCACGTGAGGGGAAGGGCGACGCTGGTGCTACAGCTCGGAAGGAAAGCGCACGTGCATGCCCCATTCGAGACGAGGACGGACTCCCCTGGGTTGACTCCAGAGGTACCCCAAGATCCATGTCAGCACTGAAGAGGAAACGTCAGGTTCCAGCACTGACGCCACAAGGTCTTTGTCCCCAGCATCGACGGGAGAGGAATCCCGAGAGGCCCCCTAGCAATTCGCATGGGGACTGGCCTTTCCTGAGGCCACCAGAGCGGGTCCATGAGGTCCCCATCATAAGTCGAGAGCACCTGCCGCAACTCGAAAAAATCCAGGAGGTTCTCCCCTCCAGGCGAGATGAGGCCCATTTCCGCTGAGGAGTCTTGAAGCTAAACACATCTAACATCTGGAACTTCCAAAGGGTCCTTCACACCCTTGCTGCAACTCAAGAAGTTCCCCGACATACACGTCTCCACTCGAGAGGAAGCACGAGAGTCCCGCCCACATCCAGAGAGCCCCGTTTCCGCCTCCTAGTCGAGAGGAGGGATCCTTTCCCTGCGTGGTGGGGAAAGAATTCCCCGCGTTCCCGTCGCATCTCAAGAGGATGCGCTCTCCACAGGAAAGGCGAGAGGAACTCCAGGGTCGTGCCACCATTCCCAGAGTCCCCCAGATGTCTCAGTCCATTCCAGGAAACCTGTTTTCACTGCACTGCCTCGACTTTCAAGCCGAGGATTGACTCACACCCACGGTGGCACGTGGGACAGCCCTGTGGGAAAGCCTCGTGGGAAAGCCTCGTGGGAAAGCCTCGAGGGAAAGCCACATATAACTTGATGTATCGAAGGGAAGCATGACACTGCTGCTGCAGCTCGGGAGAAAGCGCACGTTCATGCCCCCACTAGAGTCGATGACTGACTCACCTGGGGAGACTCCAGAAGTTCCCCAACATCCAAGTCAGCACTGGAGAGGAATCCTCAGGTTCCGCACCGACTCCACACAAGGTCTTATTCCCCGCATCGACGAGAGAGGAATACCGAGAGGCCCCCGAGCAACTCGCATGGGGTCTGGCCTTTCCTGAGGCCACCAGAGCGGGTCCCTGAGGTTCCTGTCGTAAATCGAGAGCACCTGCTGCAACTCGAGAAAATCCAGGAGTTTCTCCCCTCCAGGCGAGATGAGGCCCATTTCCGCTGAGGCGTCTCGAGGCTAATCACATCTAACATCGGGAAATTCCAAAGGGTCCTTCACACCCTTGCTGCAACTCAAGAAGTTCCCCGACATACCCTTCTCCACTGGAGAGGAAGCACGAGAGTCCCGCCCACATCCAGAGTAGCCCCCGTTTCCGCCTCATAGCTTGAGAGTAGGGATCCTTTCCCTGGGTGGTGGGGAAAGAATTCCCCGCGTTCCCGTCGCATCTCAAGTGGAGGCGCTCTCGACAGGAAAGGCGAGAGGAACTCCAGGGTCGTGCCACCATTCCCTGAGTCCCCAAGATGTCTCAGTCTATTCCAGGGAAACCTGTTTTCCCTGCACTGCCTCGACTTTCAAGCCGAGGATCGAGACACACCACGGTGGCACGTGGGACAGCCCTGTGGGAAAGCCTCTTGGGAAAGCCACAGTAACCTTGATCCACGCGAAGGGAAGCGTGACACTGCTGCTACAGCTCGGGAGGAAAGCTCACGTGCATGCCCCCACTCGAGACGAGGACTGACTCCACTGGGGAGACTCCAGGAGTTCACCAAGATACATGTCGGCACTGCAGAGGAATCCTCAGTTTCCAGCACCGACTCCACACAAGGTCTTAGGCCCCGGCATTAACGGGAGAGGAATCCCAAGAGGCCCCGAGCAACTCGCATGGGGACTGGCCTTTCCTGAGGCGACCAGAGCGGGTCCCTGAGGTCCCCGTCGTTAGTCGAGAGCACCTGCTGCACTCCAGAATATCCAGGAGGTTCTCCCCTCCAGGCGAGATGAGGCCCATTTCCGCTGAGGTGTCTCGAGGCTAATCACACCTAAACTCTGGAACTTCCAAAGGTTCCTTCACACTCTTGCTGCAACTCAAGAAGTTCCCCGACATACCCGTCGCCACTCGAGAGGAAGCACGAGAGTCCCACCCACATCCAGAGCAGTCCCGCTTCCGCCTCCTAGCTCGAGAGGAGGGATCCTTTCCCTGCGTGGTCGGACAGAATTCCCGGCTTTCCCGTCGCATCTCAAGAGGAGTCGCTTTCCACAGGAAAGGCGAGAGGAACTTCAGAGTGGTACCACCATTCTCAGAGTCCCCCAGATGTCTCCGTCTATTCCAGGGAAACCTGTTTTCCCTGCACTGCCTCGACTTTCAAGCCGAGGATCGACTCACACCACGGTGGCACGTGGGACAGCCCTGTGGGAAAGCCTCGTGGGAAAGCCACAGATCCCTTGATCCACGCGAAGGGAAGCGTGACACTGCTGCTACAGCTCGGAGGAAATCGCATGTGCATGCCCCCACTCGAGACGAGGACTGACTCACCTGGGAGACTCCAGAAGT
>NW_017201737.1:0-6596 GCF_001704415.2 Capra hircus | reverse complement strand
CCGTTGCATCTCAAGAGGAGGCGCTCTCCACAGGAAATTCGAGAGGAACTCCAGTGTCGTGCCTCCATTCCCAGAGTCCCCCAGATGTCTCAGTCCATTCCAGGAAACCTGTTTTCACTGCACTGCCTCTACTTTCACGCCAAGGATCGACTCACCCCACGGTGGCACGTGGGACAGCCCTGTGGGATAGCCTTGTTGGAAAGCCTCGAGGGGAAGCCACAGATGCCTTGATCCACGCGATGGGAAGCTTGACACTGCTGCTACAGCTCGGGAGGAAAGCGAACGTGCATGCCCCTACTCGTGACGAGGACTGACTCCCATGTGGACACTCCAGAAGTACCCCAAGTTCCATGTCAGCACTGGAGATGAATCCTCAGGTTCCGGCCCCAACTCCGCATAAGTTCTTAGCCCCATAATCGACGGGAGATGAATCCTGCGAGGCCCCTAGCAAATCGCTTGGGGACTCGCCTTCACTGAGGCCACCAGAGTGGGTCCTTGAGGTCCCCGTCGTAAGTGGAGAGCACCTGCCCAACTCGAGAAAATCCAGGAGGTTCTGCTCTCCAGGCGAGATGAGGCCCATTTTCGCTGAGTCGTCTCGAGGCTAATCACACCTAAACTCTGGACTTCCAAAGGGTCGTTCACATGCTTGCTGCAACTCAAGATGTTCCCCGACATACCCGTCTCCACTCGAGAGGAAGCACGTGGGTCCCGCCCACATCCAGAGGAGCCGCGTTTCCGCCTCGTAGCTCGAGATGAGGGTTCCTTTCCCTGCTTGTCGGGAAAGAATTCCCGGCATTCCCGTCGCATCTCAAGAGGAGGCGCTCTCCACAGGAAAGGCGAGAGGAACTCCAGGGTCATGCCACCATTCCCAGAGTCCCCGAGATGTCTCAGTCCTTTCCAGAGGAACCTGTTTTCCCTTCACTGCCTCGACTTTCACGCCGAGGATCGACTCACACCATGGTGGCACGTGGGAAGCCCTGTGGGAAAGCCTCATGGGAAAGCCTCGTGGGAAAGCCTGGAGCGAAAGCCAAAGATCCCTTGATCCACGCGACGGGAAGCGTGACACTGCTGCTGAAGCTCGGGAGGAAAGCGCACGTGCATGCCCCACTCGAGACAATGACTGACTCCCCTGGGGAGACTCCAGAAGTATCCCAAGATCCATGTCAGCACTGGAGAGGAATCCTCAGGTTCCGGCCCGACTCCACACAAGGTCTTAGGCCCTGGGATCGACGGCAGATTAATCCCTAGAAGCCCCCGAGCAACTCGCATGAGGACAGGCCTTTCCTGAGGCCACCAGAGTGGGTCCCTGATGTCCCCGTCGTAAGTCGAGAGCCCTGCCGCAACTCGAGAAAATCCAGGCTGTTCTCCCTCCAGGCGAGATGAGGCCCATTTCCGCTGAGGCGTCTCGAGGCTAATCACACCTAACCTCTGGAAATTCCAAAGGGTGCTTCACACTCTTGCTGCAACTCAAGAAGTTCCCCGACATACCCGTCTCCACTCGAGAGCAAGCACGAGAGTCCCGCCCACATCCAGAAGAGTCCCTTGTCCGCCTCATAGTTCGATAGGAGGGATCCTTTCCCTGCGTTGTCAGGAAATAATTCCCGGCATTCCCGTCGCATCTCAAGAGGAGGCGCTCTTCACAGGAAAGGCGAGAGGAACTCAGGGTTGTACCACCATTCCAGAGTCCCAAGATGTCTCAGTCCATTCCATGGAAACCTGTTTTCCCTGCACTGCCTCGACTTTCAAGACGAGGATCAACACACACCACGGTGGCACGTGGGACAGTCCTGTGACAAAGCCTCGTTGGAAAGCCTCGTGGGAAAGCCTCTAGGGAAAGCCACAGATCCCTTGATTCACGCGAAAGGAAGCATGACACTGCGGCTACAGCTCCGGAGGAAAGAGCACGTTCATGCCCCCACTCGAGACGAGGACTGACTCCCCTGGGGAGACTCCAGAAGTACCCGAGATCCATGTCAGCACTGGAGAAGAATCCTCAGGTTCTGGCAGCAACTCCTCACAAGGTCTTAGGCCGCAGCATCGACGGGAGAGGAATCCCGCGCGGACCCCGAGCAACTCGCATGGGGACTTGCCTTTCCTGAGGCCACCAGAGCGAGTCCCTGAGGTCCCCGTCGTAAGTCGAGAGCACCAACCCCAACTCGAGAAAATCCAGAAGGTTCTCCCCTCCAGGCGAGATGAGGCCAATTTCCGCTGAGGCTTCTTGAGGCTAATCACACCTAACCTCTGGAACTTCCAAAGGGTCCTTCACACCCTTGCTGCAACTCAAGAAGTTCCCCGACATACCCGTCTCCACTCGAGAGGAAGCACGAGAGTCCTGCCCACATCCAGAGAAACGCCGTTTCCGTCTCAGAGCTCGAGAGGAGGGATCCTTTTCCTGCCTGGTTCGGAAAGAATTACCGGCGTTCCCCTCGCATCTCAAGAGGAGGCGCTCTCCAAAGGAAAGGCGAGAGGAACTCCAGAGTCGTGCCACCATTGCCAGAGCCCCCCAGATGTCTCAGTCCATTCCAGGGAAACCTGTTTTCCCTGCATTGCCTCGACTTTGAAGCCGAGGATCGACTCACTCCACGGTGGCATGTGGGATAGCCCTGTAGGAAAGCCTCGTGGGAAAGCCTCGTGGGAAAGCCTTGTGGGAAAGCCTGGAGGGAAACCGACAGGTCCCTTGATCCACTCGAAGGGAACCGTGACACTGCTACTACAGCTCGGGAGGAAAGCGCACGTGCATGCCCCCACTTGAGACGAGGGCTGACTCCCCTGGGAGACTCCAGAAGTACCCCAAGATCCATGTCAGCACTGGAGAGGAATCCTCAGGTTCCGGCACTGATTCCACACAAGGTCGTAGGCCCTGGAATCGACGGGAGAGGAATCCGAGAGGCCCCGAGCAACTCGCATGGGGACTGACCTTTCCTGAGGCCACCAGAACGGGTCCCTGAGGTCCCCTTAGTAAGTCGAGAGGACCTGCTGCAACTCGAGAAAATCCAGAAGGTTCTCCCCTCCAGGCGAGATGAGGCCAATTTCCGCTGAGGCGTCTCGAGGCTAATAACACCTAACCTCTGGAACTTCCAAAGGGTCCTTCACACCCTTGCTCAACTCAAGAATTTCCCAAGCATACCCGTCTGCACTCGAGAGGAAGCACGAGCGTCCGCCCACATTGAGAGGAGCCCCGTTTCCGCCTCATAGCTCGAGAGGACGGATCCTTTCCCTGCGTGGTCGGGAAAGAATTCCCGGCGTTCCCGTCGCATCTCAAGAGTAGGCACTCTCCACAGGAAAGGCGAGAGGAATTCCAGGGTCGTGCCACCATTCCCAGAGTCCCCCAGATGTCTCAGTCCATTCCAGGGAAAACTGTTTTCCCTGCACTGCCGACTTTCAAGCCGAGGATCGATTCACACCACCGTGGCACGTGGGACAACCCTGTGGGAAAGCCTCGTGTGATAGCCTCGTGGGAAGGCCTAGAGGGAAAGCCACAGATCCCTTGATCCACGAGAGGGGAAGCGTGACACTGCTTCTAAACCTCGGGAGGAAATCAAACGTGCATGCCCCCACTCGAGATGAGGACTGATTCCCTTGGGGAGACTCGAGAAACTCCAGAGGTTAGGTGTGATTAGCCTCGAGACGCCTCAGCGGAAATGGGCCTCATCTCGCCTGGAGGGGAGTACCTCCTGGATTTTCTCGAGTTGCGACAGGTGCTCTCGACTTACGATGGGGACCTCAGGGAGCCTCTCTGGTGGCCTCAGGAAAGGCCAGTCCCCATGTGAGTTGCTCGGTGTCCTCTCGGGATTCCTCTCCCGACGATGCCGGGGCCTAAGACCTTGTGTGGAGTCGGTGCCAGAACCTGAGTATTCCTCTCCAGTGCTGACATGGATCCTGGGGTATTTCTGGGGTCTCCCCAGGGGAGTCAGTCCTCGTCTGGAGTGGGGGCATGCACGTGCGATTTCCTCCCACGCTGTAGCAGCAGTGTCACCATTCCCTTCCCGGGATCAAGGGGTCTGTGGATTTCCCTCCAGGCTTTCAAATGAAGCTTTCCCACGAGGCTTTCCACAGGGCTGTCCCACGTGTCACCATGGTGTGAGTCGTTCCTCGGCTTGAAAGTCGAGGAAGTGTAGGGAAAACAGATATCCCTGAAATGGACTGAGATATCTGGGTGATTCTGGGAATGGTGACACGACACTGGAGTTCCTCTCGCCTTTCCTGTGGAGAGTGCCTCCTCTTGAGATGCGACGGGAATGCCGGGAATTCTTTCCCGACCACGCAGGGAGAGGATCCCTCCTCTCGATCTAGGAGGCAGAAACCGGGCTCCTCTGGATGTGGGCGGGACGCTCGTGCTTCCTCTCGAGTGGAGTCGGGTATGTCGGGGAACTTCTTGAGTTGCAGCAAGGGTGTGAAGGACCCTTTGGATGTTCCAGAGGTTAGGTGTGATTAGCCTCGAGAGGCCTCAGCGGAAATGGGCCTCATCTCGCCTGGATGGGAGAACCTCCTGGATTTTCTCGAGTTGCGGGAGGTGCTCTCGACTTAAGACGGGTACCTCAGGGACCCGCTCTGGTGGTCTCAGGAAAGGCCAGACCCCAGCGAGTTGCTCGGGGGCTTCTCGGGATTCCTCTCCCGTGGTAGCGGGGCCTAAGACCTTGTGTGGAGTCAGTGCTGGAACCTGAGGATTCCTCTCCAGTGCTGACATGGACCTTGGGGTACTTCTGGAGTCTCCCCACGGGAATAAGTCCTCGTCTCGAGTGGGGGCTTGCACGTACGCTTTCCTCCCGAGCTGTAGGAGCAGTGTCAAGCGTCCCGTCGAGTGGCTCAAGGGATCAGTTGCTTTCCCTCGAGGCTTTCCCATGAGGCTTTCCCACGAGGCTTTCCCACAGGGCTGTCCCAAGTGCCACCGTGGGGTGAGTCGATCCTCGGTTTGAAAGTCGAGGCAGTGCAGGGAAAACAGGTTTCCCTGGAATGGATTGAGACATCTGGGGACTCTGGGAATGGTGGCACGACACTGGAGTCCCTCTCGCCTCTCCTGTGGAGAACGCCTCCTCTTGAGATGAGACGGGAACGCCGGGAATCCTTTCCCGACCACGCAGGGAAAGGATCCCTCCTCTCGAGCTATGAGGCGGAAACGGGGCTCCTCTGGATGTGGGCGGGACTCTCGTGCTTCCTCTCGAGTGGAGACAGGTATGTCGGGGATCTTCTTGAGTTGCAGGAAGGCTGTGAAGGATCCTTTGTAAGTTCCAGAGGTTAGGTGTTATTAGACTCGAGACGCCTCAGCGGAAATGGGCCTCATCTCTCTTGGAGCGGAGAACCTCCTGGATTTTCTCGAGTTTCGGCAGGTGCTCTCGACTTACGATGGGGACCTCAGGGACCCGCCTTTGTGGCCTCTGGAAAGGCCAGTCCCCATGCGAGTTGCTCGGGAGTTTCTCGGGATTCATCTCCCATTGATGCTGGTAACTAAGACCTTGTGTGGAGTCCGGTGCCGGAACCTGAGGATTCCTGTCCAGTGCTGACACGGATCTTGGGGTACTTCTGGAGTCTCCCCTCGTCCCGAGTGGTGGCATGCACGTGTGCTTTCCTTCCGAGCTGTAGCAGCAGTGTCATGCTTCCCTTCGCATGGATCAAGGGATCTGTGGCTTTTCCCTCGAGGCTTTCCCACAGGGCTGTCCACGTGCCACCATGGTGTGAGTCAATCCTCGGCTTGAAAGTTGAGGCAGTGAAGGGAAAACAGTTTTCCCTGGAATGGACTGAGACATCTGGGGACTCTGGGAATGGTGGCACGACCCTGGAGTTCCTCTCGCCTTTCCTGTGAAGACGCCTCGCTTGAGATGTGACGGGAACGCCGGGAATTCTTTCCCGACCACGCAGGTAAAGGATCCCTCCTCTCGAGCTAGGAGTCTGAAACGGGGCTCCTCTGGATGTGGGCGGACTCTCGTGCTTCCTCTCGAGTGGACACGGGTATGTCGGGGAACTTCGTGAGTTGCAGCAAGGGTGTGAAGGACCCTTTGGAAGTTCCAGAGGTTAGGTGTGATTAGCCTCGAGACGCCTCAGCGGAAATGGGCCTTCATCTCGCCTGGAGGGGAGATCCTCCTGGATTTTCTCGAGTTTTGGCAGGTGCTCTCGACTTACCACGGGCCATCAGGGACCCGCTCTGGTGGCCTCAGGAAAGGCCAGTCCCCATGCGAGTTGGTCGGAGGCCTCTCGGGATTCCTCTCCCGTCGTAGCGGGGACTAAGACCTTGTGTGGAGTCGGTGCCGGAACCTGAGGATTGCTCTCCGGTGCTGAAATGGATCTTGGCGTACTTCTGGAGTCTCCACCAGGGGCGTCAGTCCTCGTTCCGAGTGGGGGCATGCACGTGCGCTTTCCTCCCGAGCTGTAGCAGCAGTGTCACGCTTCTTTTCGCGTGGATCAAGGATCAGTTATTTTCCCTCGAGGCTGTCCCACGAGGCTTTCTCACGAGGCTTTCCCACAGGGCTGTCCAAGGTGCCACCGTGGTGTGAGTCGATCCTCGGCTTGAACGTCGAGTCAGTGCAGGGAAAACAGGTTTCCCTGGAATGGACTGAGACATCTGGGGTACTCTGGACATGTTGGCAGGACTCTGGAGTTCT
>NW_017201736.1:0-6597 GCF_001704415.2 Capra hircus | reverse complement strand
GGAGACCTCCAGATCTGCTCAGAGGACCGAAGTTGCAGAGGCAGGTCGGTGTATTTTCCCTTCACTTTGCGATCCTTGCAAAGACATTCCTTGCTGATAGATATTCAGCAAGGGCCTTGAGACTGTTGTTTTTCTTTCCTAGGTTCAAAGATTCCTTCAGTTCCTAATATAGATATCCTAGAAATTATCTGACATCCGTGAAAATCTGATATATAGATATCCTAGGGTCAAATGCTGTCAGTTATAATTCCAGTTATCATATTAAAGCATTTCAAGTCGCAGCAGTGACCAGATTACATTGTCAATTTCTATTTAATCAGGTTTTAACCATGTCTTCTATGATTTCACACTGATGCCTTTACAGAAATACTGCTACTTCAAGATATATGGAATATACATTTTTTAAGCTTACCGATAATTTGTTTGTTTGTTTGTTTGTCTTCTGGTAAGCTGGTACCAGATGGAATTTAGTCTCCTCTCTAGGTTAAGAGAACAAAGTTTTCTTAGAATGCAATTTTTGATAACAGACTATGAGTTTCTTTACCTTTCATTGATTTATAATTGTTTTCATCATCTGTTTGTTTACTTCGGTAAAGCAAATAAGCCTTATTTAAGATTTTGGTACATGTAGGATGGACTAAGCTTTCCCCACTCTTGCAAGTTCCCTTAACCCTTCAGATTCTTCTCGTGGGACAAGATCTCACTTTCCTCCAGAGGGACAATCCAAGCTTTTTATTAGTTGATCTGCCCCTGACATCAGAGTCAATTTGAGCATGAGTTGGCCTATAATTTAGGCATGAAACTATGACTACATAAAGAAAAGGTGACTTTATGATTCAGGGATGGCCATGATATGCCTTGCACTTCAGAGAAAATGGGTTAAAATGATTTTTTTTTTCTTCAAAACTGCACAGCCAGTTCTTTCAGCATATGCAATTGAAAACATCTAGTCATTAGGTCAGTTTTCATTCCAATCCAAAGAAAGGCAATGACAAAGAATATTCAAGCTGCTGCACAATTGCACTCATCTCACACACTAGTAAAGTAATGCTCAAAATTCTCCAAGTTCACATGAACTGTGAACTTCCCAAATGTTCAAGAGGGATTTAAAAACATGCAGAGAAACCAGAGATCAAACTGCCAACATCCACTGGATCATTGAAAAAGCAAAGAGAGTTCCAGAAAAAAAGACATCTATTTCTGCTTTATTGACTATGCCAAAGCCTTTGACTGTGTGCGATCACAATAAACTGGGGAAAAAATTCTGAAAAGAGATGGTAATACCAGACCACCCTGACCTGTCTCTTGAGAAACCTGTATGCAGGTCAGGAAGAAACAGTTCGAACTGGACATGGAACAACAGACTGGTTCTAAATAGGAAAAGGAATATGTCAAGCAGTGTATTGTCACCCTGCTTATTTAACTTATATGCAGAGTACATCATGAGAAACACTGGGCTGGAGGAAGCACACGCTGGAATCCAGATTGCTGGGAGAAATATCAAGAATCTCAGATATGCAGATGACACCACCCTTATGGCAGAAAGTGAAGAAGAACTAAAGAGTCTCCTGATGAAAGTGAAAGAGGAGAGTGAAAAAGTTAGCTTAAAGCTCAGCATTCAGAAAACTAAAATCATTGCATCCAGTCTCATCACTTCATGGCAAATAGATGGGAAACACATTGGAAACAGCAGCAGACTATTTTGGGGGGCTTGGAAATCACTGCAGGTGATGTCTGCCTCCATGAACTTAAAACGTATTTATGACTGAAGAAAAGTGATGACCAAACTAGACAGCATATTAAAAAGCCGAGACGTTGCTTTGCCAACAAAGATCCATCCAGTCAAGGCTATGGTTTTTCCATATGTCATGGATGGATATGAAAGATGTACTATAAAGAAAGTGACAGCTGAAAATTGGATGCTTTTGAACTGTGGTGTTGGAGAAGATGCTTGTAGGTCGCTTAGACTACAAGGAGACGCAACCACTCCATCCTAAAGGAAATCAGGTCTGAATATACATTGAAGGACTAATACTGAACCTGAAACTCCAATACTTTGGCCACTTGATGTGAAGAGCTGACTCACTTGGAAGTTGCTTTGATTTGCCTGTGAGTGTGGGAGCCCTCCCTGGGCAAAGGGCCTCAGGGGTCATTGCCACTGAATCACGACCTCCAAGCAAGCGCATTCCAGGCTGTGTGACATTCAGGAAGCAGGAGACTGGGAAAACTATCTTCCTTAGAGGAAGGAAAGTCATCCACAGAGAGTGTGTTTTCAGGCCTCTCTTTGCAGCAAGTGTTTTGCTTCTCAGACATCAGAGCTGCAGGCTTGCTCTGAGGCCTCAATTGCAGAGTCAGGGCTGTGTGTCTCACTGCACCTTTCCAAGCATTGCAGACACATTCCTAGGTTGGAGCAGTGCTTCCCATGAGAAAGAAGCCTCGGGAGTGTGTTGAGCGGGCTGAGTGCCATGCTAGGGTCACCTAGTCGAGGGCACCTTGCACATCCAATGGGCCCAGGCGAGTAGCTATGGACCGGCCCTTCGGTTGAGATATCCCAAAGCAGGGAACAAAGCCAGCTCTGTCAGAAGGAGGAAAACAGCAATGGGATGGATTTTCAAGCAGTTGCTAAGTCACACCACGTTAGGGCTCCCGGGGAAAGAAATGCAAATTTTGGCCTCTAGGCCCAGTATCCAGATGTGTGCACAGGATATTTTCCCCACAGGATCCAAGAATGTTCCAGACAGACCTAAGCTCACTAGCTCTCTCCTGCAGAGGAAATGAAATATTGTTGCTGAACCACGAAAAGATGCTGGGATTCTTGGCTTATGGAGGAGAAGAATTCAATCCAGGGCCCAAGACGAGGCTTGATTGCTCAGAGCTTTTGTGCAATAGAGTTTTATTAAAGATAAAGGAGATAGAGAAAGCTTCTGACAGAGACATCACAAGGGGCAGAAAACGTACCCCCTTGCTAGTGTTAGTAATGGAGTTATATACTCTCCAATAAGTTATGACGAACAAAAGAATGTCTGGAGGTTGTAAAGACTCACTAGACCTACTCCCATAATTGACATTTTAAGATAACAGGATTAGCCAGAAGGTTTTTTTCCAGAGACCGTCCTCAAGAAGGATGCATGATTGTTATATAATCCTAAGGAATGTAGAGGGAAAAACAGTTTGTCCTTTCTTCCTCCTTGAGAATTCTAGACCCCTCTCTCCTTGGGGACCCTTGAACTTCTTAGAAACCTGCCTTGGCAATGACTCTCTCAGAAAACATGATTGAACAGCCGTTTGGAGCTTCCTTTGACTTTCCCTGGGAGGGAGGGAGCCCTCCCTGAGCACAGGGCCTCAGGGGCCATGGCCAATGAAAAAGAATCTCCCAGCAAGTGCTTTTCAGCCCTGTGTGACTCTCAGCCCACAGGAGGCTGAGAAAACTCTCTTCCTTGGAGGAAGGAAAGGCAGCCCAAGAGTGTGTTTTCAGGCCTGTATCTTGCAGCAAGTGTTTGGCTTGTTAGACAGAAGACCTGCAGGCCTGTTCCAACAGACTCAATGCCAGAATCAGGGCCTTGTGTCTCCCTGCAGTTTCCTGGCCTTGCAAACACATTCCTAGTGAGAGCAGTCCTGCCCATGGGGACTGCTGCGGGAGTGTGTCTGAGGGGGCCAGGTGTCATGCTGGGGTCACCTGGTCGAGGGCACCTTGCACCTCCAATGGACCCCAGGCAAGGAGTTGCAGGCCACCACCTTGCTTCTGAAATCCCAAAATGGGGAGCAAAGCTCGCTCTGTCAGAGGAAGAAAACAGCAACAGGATGGATTTTCAAGCAGTTGCTAGGCTGTACTGCGTTAGGGCTCCAAGGAAGGAAAATGCGAATTTTAGCCCCTACGACTGGTATCCAGGTGGGCTCCCAGGATGATTTCCCCGCAGGATCCAAGAACGTTCCAGACAGACCTGGCTCACTAGCTCCCTCCTGCAGAGGAAAATATGATAGAACAGCTGTTTGGAGGTTGCTTTGACTTCCCCTGGGAGGGTAGGATCCCTCCCTGGGTGCAGGGCCTCAGGGGCCATTGCCGCTGAGAAATGCCCTCTAAGCCAGACCTTTCCAGCCTTGTATGACTCAGCACGGAGGAGACTGGAAAAGCTCTCTTCCTTGGAGGAAGGAAAGGCAGCCCCAGAGAGTGTGTTTTCACACCTGTATCTTGCAGCAAGTGTTTGGCGTCTCAGACGTCAGACCTCCAGGCCTGCTCCAACGGCCTCAGTTCCAGAGTCAGGGCCGTGTGTCTCCCTGCATTTTCTGAGCCTTGGGAACACATTCCTAGGTCAGAACAGTCCTGCCCATGGGGAAGGAGGCTGCGGAGTGTGTCTGAGGGGGTCGGGTGCCATGCTGGGGTCCAATAGACCCCGGTACCTCCAATAGACCCCAGGACAACAGCGGTGGGGCTCCCCCTGGCTTCCGAAATGCCAAAGCGAGAAGCAAAGCTAGCTCTATCAGAAGGAAGAAAAGAGCAATCGGATGGATGTTCAGGCTGTTGCTGGGCCGCACCACTTCAGGGTCCCCCCGAGAGGAACAGGCGCCCTGTGGCCCCTAGGTCCGATATGCAGGTTAACACACAGGGTGTGTCCCCATAGGAGCCAAGAATTTTCCTGACAGACCTAGGCTCACTAGAGCTCTCCTACAGGGCAAAAGGGTAGAACAGACTGTGGATGTGACTCTGCCTTTCCCAGCGAGCATGGGGCCTCCCTACGGCCCCGGGCTCCAGGGAAAATTGTCCCTGAAAAATGACCTCCAAGAAGCGCTTTTCCAGCAGGCTGGGATGCAGAGTTCACAGGATGCGGGGAAAGTGATCGTCCTTCAGGGAAGAAGAGGCAGCCACCCAGTGTGTGTTTGCAAGCCTGTATTTGGAAGAAACTGGTTAGCTCCTTCAAGGGGAGACCTCCAGGTCTGCTCAGAGGACCGAAATTCCAGAGGCAGCACCATGCATCTCCCCTGTCCTTTCTGAGCCTTGGAAAGACATTCCTAGCTTATAGCGGTATTGCTCATGAAGAAGCAGGATGCAGGAATGTGTCAGACATGACTGGGTGCCTTCCTGGGTTCAGCTCCGTGAGGGGCCTTTCCACTCAAAGTAGGTCCCATGCCTCCTTGGGGAGGAAGTGGGGCCCGCTTGCCTCCAAATTGCCAAAGGCTGGAACAAAGCTAGTTCTATCAGAGGTAAGAAAAGAGCAATTGGATGGATGTGGAAGCTGTTGCTGGGCCGCACTGCTTCAGGCCCCCCACCCCTCCGCCCCCGAGAGAAACAGGCGCCCTGTGGCCCCTAGGTCCTGGATGCAGTTTCACACATAGAATGTGTCCCCATAGGAGCCAAGAATTTTCCTGACAGACCTAGGCTCACTAGAGCTCTCCTACAGAGCAAAGGGGATGGGACAGATGTGTGGCTGTGGCTCTGCCTTTCCCTGGGAGTGTGGAGCCGCTCCCTATGGCCCGGGCTCCAGGGAAATTGCCCCTGAATAATGACCTCCAAGAAGCGCTTTTCCAACTGGCTGAGACGTGGAGTTCTCAGGATGCAGGGAAAGCGAGTGTCCTTCGGGGAAGCAAAGGCAGTCACCTGTTATCATGACTTACTAGAATAGTAGGTACCTTCTCCGGTTGGGCAGAGGCCTTCCCTACCTGATCTGAAAAAGAAAATGAAGTAGCTCGCTGATTTGAGAAATAATTCCCAGACTTGGGTTTCCAACCAGTATAGAATCCGACAATGGCCCTGTCTTTGTAGCCGCGTTAATTAACAGGTATGTGAAGCTCTAAATATCAGTGGAAATTACATACAGCATATAGGCCCCAGTGTTCTGGAATGTGGAAAGAAACAACCAAACTCTTGAAGAGACACTTTCAAAATGGATCATAGAGACTGACTGTACATGGATGGGCTTGCTTCCGGCAGACTTACTCATATTACGGGTAACCGCACGTTCCCACAGTTGTTGTCCTTATGAAATTTTCTATGGGAGACCCCCTCCCACAGTGAGGCAGGTGTTAGCAGATTTGCCACAAGTAAGGGGTGGGATTTCACAGCAGATGGAACAATTAGGTAAGGTAATAAATCAGGTAACTAAGTTTGTATAAAAAAGAATATCATTTCCCCTTGAGGAACAGATTCATGAATTTGTGCTCAGTGATCAGGTGTGGCTCAATGACTGGAAACACAATTCCTTGGCCTGATCGGAAAGGTCCTTATACTGTTGTTTTAGCCACAATTCTGAAAGAGATGGGAATACCAGACCACCTAACCTGCCTCTTGAGAAATCTGGATGAAGGTCAGGAAGCAACAGTTAGAGCAGGACATGGAACAACAGACTGGTTCCAAAAAGGAAAAGGAGTATGTCAAGGCTGTATATTGTCACCCTGTTTATTTAACTTATATGCAGAGTACATCATGAAACATGCTGGGATGGAAGATACATGAACTGGAATCAAGATTGCCGGTAGAAATATCAATAAACTTAGATATGCAGATGACACCACCATTATGGCAGAACGTGAGAGGAAAAGGGTATGTCGGGGAACTTCTTGAGTTGCAGCAAGGGTGTGAAGGACCCTTTGGAAGTTCAGAGG
>NW_017201735.1:0-6597 GCF_001704415.2 Capra hircus | reverse complement strand
GTAACGGTAGACTGGCGAGCCTCCCGCGCCCCGTATTGGAGATCAGCCCTGGAAGTTAAGTATCTACTTACTTGGCCTGGCTGTTAAGACCCTGCACGAAAGGGAGCTTAAGTCGAGGCATCCCTTAGATATTCAAGCGGCGCCGGTGGCCCAAGGTAGATGGTGCAAATTCCTTGTCTGGAATTTTATTGGCCTTCCGCGAAAACCAAGTTATTCAGCCCACTTCCTCCACTTAATCTTCTTACTACACTATAGATTCTTAATCTAATCTTACATTAATAAATAAACAAGTCTTTCAACCTCAACGCCGTCCATCCCTGGAATTCCCTGGATCCAGCGGGGATGGACCCCGGCAGACTGAGATATCTGGGGGACTCTTGGAATGGTGGCACGACCCTGGAGTTACTCTCGCCTTTCCTGTGGAGAGCGCCCCCTCTTGAAATGAGACGGGAACGCCGGGAATTCTTTCCCGACCACGCAGGGAAAGGATCCCTCCCCTCGAGCTAGGAGAAGGAAACGGGGCTCCTCTGGATGTGGGCGGGACTCTCGTGCTTCCTCTCGAGTGGAGACGGCTATGTCGGGGAACTTCTTGAGTTGCAGCAAGGGTGTGAAGGACCCTTTGGAAGTTCCATAGGTTAGGTGTGATTAGCCTCGAGACGCCTCATTGGAAATGGGCCTCATCTCGCCTGGAGGGGAGAACCTCCTGGATATTTTCGAGTTGCGGCAGGAGCTCTCGACTTACGACGGGGAACTCAGGGACCCGCTCTGGAAGGCCTCAGGAAAGGCCAGTCCCCATGCGAGTTGCTCGTGGGCCTCTCGGGATTCCTCTCCCGTCGATGCCAGGGCCTAAGATCTTGTGTGGATTCGGTGCCGGAACCTGAGAATTCCTGTCCAGTGGTGACATGGATTTGGGGGTACTTCTGGAGTCTCCCCAGGGCAGTCAGTCCTCGTCTGGAGTGGGGGCATGCAAGTGCTCTTTCCTTGCGAGCTGTAAGGAGCAGTAACACCCTTCCTTCGTGTGTATGAAGGGATTTGTGGCTTTCACTCGAGGCTTTCCCACGAGGCTTTCCCACAGGGCTGTCCCACGTGCCACCGTGGTATGAGTCGATACTGCGGCTTGAAAGTTGACGCAGTGCTGGGAAAAACAGGTTTTCCCTGGAATGGACTGAGACATCTGGGGGACTCTGGGAATGGTGGCATGACCCTGGAGTTCCTCTCGCCTTTCCTGTGGAGAGCGCCTCATCTTGAGATGCGACGGAAATGCCGGGAATTTTTTCCCGACCATGCAGGGAAAGGATCCCTCCTCTCAAGCTATGAGACGGTAACGGGGCTCTTCTGGATGTGGGCGGGACTCTCGTGCTTCCTCTCAAGTGGAGATGGGGTATGTCGGGGTACTTCTTGAGTTGCAGCAAGGGAGTGAAGGACCATTTGGAAGTTCCAGACGTTAGAAGTGATTAGTCTCAAGACGCCTCAGCAGAAATGGGCCTCATCTCGCCTGGAGGGGAGAACCTCTTGGATTTTCTCGAGTTGCGTCAGGTGCTCTCGACTTACGACGGGGACCTCAGGGGACCGCTCTGGTGGCCTCAGGAAAGGCCAGTCCCCATGCGAGTTGCTCATGGGCCTCTCGGGATTCCTCTCCCATCGATGCCGGGGCCTAAGACCTTGTGTGGTGTCGGTGCCGGAACCTGAGGATTCTTCTCCAGTGCAGACATGGATCTTGGGGTTCTTCCGCAGTCCTCCCCAGGGGAGTCAGTCCTCGTCTCGAGTGGGGCATGCACGTGCGCTTTCCTCCCGAGCTGTAGCAGCAGTGTCGTGCTTCACTTCGCGTGGATAAAGGGATCTGTGGCTTTCCCTTGAGGCTTTCCCACGAGGCTTTCCCACGAGGCTTTCCACGAGGCTTTCCCACAGGGCTGTCCCACGTGCCACCGTGGTGTGAGTCGATCATCGGCTTGAAAGTCAAGGCAGTGCAGGGAAAACAGGTTTCCTTGGAATGGACGCAGACATTTGGGGGACTCTGGGAATGGTTAGCACGAACCTGGAGTTCCTCTCGCCTTTCCTGTGGAGAGCGCCTCCTCTTGAGATGCGACGGGAACGCCGGGAATTCTTTCCCGACCACGCAGGGAAAGGATCCCTCCTCTCGAGCTAGGAGGCGGAAACGGGGCTCCTCTGGATGTGGGCGGGACTCTCGTGCTTCCTCTCGAGTGGAGACGGGTATGTCAGGGAACTTCTTAGAGTTGCAGCAGGGTGTGAAGGACCCTTTGGAAGTTCCAGAGGTTAGGTGTGATTAGCCTCGAGACGCCTCATTGGAAATGGGCCTCATCTCGCCTGGAGGGGAGAATCGCCTGGATTTTCTCGAGTTTCGGCAGGTGCTCTCGACTTATGACGGGGACCTCAGGGACCCGCACTGGTGGCCTCAGGAAAGGCCAGTCCCCATGCGAGTTGCTCGGGGGCCTCTCGGGATTCCTCTCCCGTCGATGCTGAGGCCTAAGACTTTGTGTGGAGTCAGTGCCGGAAACTGAGGATTCCTCTCTAGTACTGACATGGATCTTGGGGTACTTCTGGAGTCTCCCCAGAGGGAGTCAGTCCTCGTCTCGGAGTGGGGCATGGACGTGCCGATTTCCTCCCGTGCTGTAGCAGCAGTGTTGCGCTTCCCTTCATATGGATCAAGGATCTGTGGCTTTCCCGAGCTTTCCGAGGCTTTCCCAAGAGGCTTTCCCACGAGGCTTTCCCACAGGGCTGTCCCACGTGCCACCGTGGTGTGAGTCGATCCTCGGCTTGAAAGTCGACGCCAGAGGCTGGGAAAACAGGTTTTCCCTGGAATGGACTGAGATATCTGGGGGACTCTGGGAATGGTGGCACGACCCTGGAGTTCCTCTCGCCTTTCCTGTGGAGAGTGCCTCCTCTTGAGATGCGACGGAATGCCGGGAATTCTTTCCCGACCACGCAGGAAAGGATCCCTCCTCTCGAGCTTGAGAGCGGAAACGAGGCTCCTCTGGATGTGGCGGGACTCCTCGTGCTTCCTCTCGTGTGGAGACGGGTATGTCGGCGAACTTCTTGAGTTGCAGCAAGGGTGTGAAGGACCCTTTGGAATTTCCATAGGTTAGGTGTGATTAGCCTCGAGACGCCTCAGCGGAAATGGGCCTCATCTCGCCTGGAAGGGAGAACCTCTGTATTTTCTCGAGTTACGGCAGGTGCTCTCGACTTACGACGGGGACCTCAGGGACCCTCTCTGGTGGCCTCAGGAAAGGCCAGTCCCCATGCGAGTTGCTCGGGGGCCTCTCAGGATTCCTCTCCCGTCGATGCTGGGGCCTAAGACTGTGTGTAGTGTCAGTGCCGGAACCTGAGGATTCCTCTCCAGTGCTGACATGGATCTTGGGGTACTTCTGGAGTCTACCCAGGGGAGTCAGTCCTAGTCTCGATTGGGGGCATGCACGTGCGCTTTCCTCCCGAGCTGTAGCAGCAGTGTCGCGCTTCCCTTCCCGTGGATCAAGGGATCTTTGGCTTTCCCTGGAGCTTTCCCACGAGGCTTTCCCACGAGGCTTTCCCACGGGCTCCCACAGGGTGCCAGTGCCACCGTGGTGTGAGTCGAATCTGGGCTGAAAGTCGACAGTGCAAGGAAAACAGGTTTCCCTGCATGGACTGAGACAACTGGGGGACTCTGGGAAAGGGGCCTGATCCTGGAGTTCTTCTCGGCAGCTCACAGGAGGGCCTTTCCTCTTGGTGGAAAGAACCTAGGTTCCGTCGCATCCAAGAGGAGCCTCTCCACAGGAAAGGCGAGAAGAACTCCAGGATAGGCCCCTTTCCAGAGTCCCCAGTTGTCTCAGTCCATGCAGGAACCTGTTTTCCTTGCACTGCCTCACTTTCAGCCAGATTCGACTCACACCACTGGCACGTGGGACAGCCTGTGGGAAGCCTCGTGTGAAGGCCTCGTGGAAAGCCTCGTGGGAAAGCCTCAGGAAAGCCAAGATCCCTTGATCCACGGAAGGGAAGCGCGAATTGCTACAGCTCGGGAGGAAAGCGCACGTGCATGCCCCATCGAGACTAAGGACTGACTCCCCTGGGAGACTCCAGAAGTACCCCAAGATCCATGTCAGCACTGGAGAGGAATCCTCAGGTTCCGGCACTGACACTACACACAGATCTTAGGCCCAGCATCGACGGGAGAGGAATCCTGAGAGGCCCCGAGCAACTCGCATGGGGACTGGCCTTTCCTGAGGCCACCAGAGAGGGTCCCTGAGGTCCCCGTCGTAAGTCGAGAGCACCTGCCGTAACTCGAGAAAATACAGGAGGTTCTCCCTTCCAGGCGAGATGAGGCCCATTTCCGCTGAGGCGTCTCGAGGCTAATCACACCTAACCATATGGAAATTCCAAAGGGTCCTTCACACCCTTGCTGCAACTCAAGAAGTTCGCCGACATACCCGTCCTCACACGAGAGGAAGCACGAGAGTCCCGCCACATCCAGAGGAGCCTCGTTTCCGCCTCATAGGCTCGAGAGGAGGGATCCTTTCACTGCGTGGTCGGGAAAGAATTCCCGGCATTTCCCTCGCATCTCAAAGAGGAGGCACTCTCCACAGGAAAGGCGAGAGGAACTCCAGGGTCGTGCCACCATTCCCAGAGTCCCCCCAGATATCTCCAGTCCATTCCAGGGAAACCTGTTTTCCCAGCTCTGCGTCGGACTTTCAAGCCGAGGATCGACTCACACCACGGTGGCACGTGGGACAGCCCTGTGGGAAAGCCTCGTGGGAAAGCCTCTTGGAAAGCCTCGTGGGAAAGCCTCGAGGGAAAGCCACAGATCCCTTGATCCATATGAAGGGAAGCGCAACACTGCTGCTACAGCACGGGAGGAAATCGCACGTCCATGCCCCCACTCGAGACGAGGACTGACTCCTCTGGGGAGACTCCAGAAGTACCCCAAGATCCATGTCAGTACTAGAGAGGAATCCTCAGTTTCCGGCACTGACTCCACACAAAGTCTTAGGCCTCAGCATCGACCGGAGAGGAATCCCGAGAGGCCCCGAGCAACTCGCATGGGGACTGGCCTTTCCTGAGGCCACCAGTGCGGGTCCCTGAGGTCCCCGTCCATAAGTCGAGAGCACCTGCCGAAACTCGAGAAAATCCAGCGATTCTCCCCTCCAGGCGAGATGAGGGCCCATTTCTCAATGAGGGGTCTCGAGGCTAATCACACCTAACCTCTGGAACTTCCAAAGGGTCCTTCACACCCTTGCTGCAACTCTAGAAGTTCCCTGACATACCCGTCTCCACTCGAGAGGAAGCACGAGAGTCCCGCCCACATCCAGAGGAGCCCCGTTTCCGCCTCCTAGCTCCGAGAGGAGGGATCCTTTCCCTGCGTGGTCGGGAAAGAATTCCCGGCGTTCCCGTCGCATCTCAAGAGGAGGCGCTCTCCACAGGAAAGGCGAGAGGAACTCCAGGTCGTGCCACCATTCCCAGAGCCCCAAATGTCTCAGTCCATTCCAAGGAAACCTGTTTTCCCTGCACTGCCTCGACTTTCAAGCCGAGGATCGACTCACACCACGGTGGCACGTGGGACAGCCCTGGGAAAGCCTCGTGGAAAGCCTCGTGGAAAGCCTCGTGGGAAAGCCTCGGAAAGCCACAGATCCCTTGATCCACGCGAAGGAAGCACGACACTGCTGCTACAGCTCGGAGGAAAGCGCACGTGCATGCCCCCACTCGAGACGAGGACTGACTCCCCTGGGGAGACTGCAGAAGTACCCCAAGATCCATGTCTGCACTGGAGAAGAATCCTCAGGTTCCGGCACCGACACCACACAAGGTCTTAGGCCCCGGCATCGACGGGAGAGGAATCCCGAGAGCCCATGAGCAACTCGCATGGGGACTGGCCTTTCCTGAGGCCACCAGAGCGGTCCCCTGAGGTCCCCGTCGTAAGTCGAGAGCACCTGACGCAACTCGAGAAAATCCAGGAGGTTCTCCCCTCCAGGCGAGATGAGGCCCATTTCCGCTGAGGCGTCTCGAGGCTAATCACTTCTAACGTCTGGAACTTCCAAATGGTCCTTCACTCCCTTGCTGCAACTCAAGAAGTACCCGACATACCCATCTCCACTTGAGAGGAAGCACGAGAGTCCCGCCCACATCCAGAAGAGCCCCGTTACCGTCTCATAGCTTGAGAGGAGGGATCCTTTCCCTGCATGGTCGGGAAAAAATTCCCGGTTTCCGTCGCATCTCAAGAGGAGGCGCTCTCCACAGGAAAGGCGAGAGGAACTCCAGGGTCATGCCACCATTCCCAGAGTCCCCCAGATGTCTCAGTCCATTCCAGGGAAACCTGTTTTCCCAGCACTGCGTCAACTTTCAAGCCAGTATCGACTATACCACGGTGGCACGTGGGACAGCCCTGTGGGAAAGCCTCGTGGGAAAGCCTCGAGTGAAAGCCACAAATCCCTTCATACACACGAAGGAAGGGTGTTACTGCTCCTACAGCTCGCAAGGAAAGAGCACTTGCATGCCCCCACTCCAGACGAGGACTGACTGCCCTGGGGAGACTCCAGAAGTACCCCAAATCCATGTCACCACTGGACAGGAATTCTCAGGTTCCGGCACCGAATCCACACAAGATCTTAGCCC
>NW_017201734.1:0-6597 GCF_001704415.2 Capra hircus | reverse complement strand
TATGTCGGGGAACTTCTTGAGTTGCAGCAAGGGTGTGAAGGACCCTTTGGAAGTTCCAGAGGTTACGTGTGATTAGCCTCGAGACGCCTCAGCGGAAATGGGCCTCATCTCGCCTGGAGGGGAGAACCTCCTGGATTTTCTCGAGTTGCGGCAGGTGCTCTCGACTTACGACGGGGACCTCAGGGACCCGCTCTGGTGGCCTCAGGAAAGGCCAGTCCCCATGCGAGTTGCTCGGGGGCATCTCGGGATTCCACTACCGTCGATGCCCGGGCCTAAGACCTTGTTTGGAGTCGGTGCCGGAACCTGAGGATTCCTCTCCAGTGCTGACTTGGATTGGGGTACTTCTGGAGTCTCCCCAGGGGAGTCAGTCCTCGTCTCGAGTGGGGGCATGCACGAGCGCTTACCTCCCGAGCTGTAGCAGCAGTGTCATGCTTCCCTTCGCGTGAATCAAGGGAACAGTGGCTTTCCCTCGAGGCTTTCCCTAGAGGCTTTCCCACCAGGCTTTCCCACGAGGCTTTACCACAGCGCTATCCACGTGCCACCATGGTGTGAGTCGATCCTCGGCTTGAAATTTGAGGCAGTGCCGGGAAAAAAGGCTTCCCTGGAATGGCCTGAGACATCTGGGCGACTCTGGGAATGGTGGAAGGACCCTGGAGTTCCTGACGCCTTTCCTGTGGAAAGCCTACCCTCTTGAGATGCGACGGGAACGCCGGGAATTCTTTCCCGACCATGCAGGGAAAGGATCCCTCCTCTCGTGCTATGAGGCGGAAACGGGCTCCTCTGGATGTGGGCGGGACTCTCGTGCTTCCTCTCGAGTGGAGACGGGTATGTCGGGGAACTTCTTGAGTTGCAGCAAGGATGTGAAGGACGTTTTCGAAGTTCCAGAGGTTAGGTGTGATTAGCCTGGGGACGCCTCAGAGGAAACGGGCCTCATCTCGCCTGGAGGGGAGAACCTCCTGGATTTTATCGAGTTGCGGCAGTTGCTCTCGACTTATGACGGGGACCTCAGGGACCCGCTCTGATGGCCTCAGGAAAGGCCAGTACCCATGCTAGTTGCTCGGGGCCTCTCGGGATTCTTCTCCCGTCGATGCAGGGGCCTAAAACCTTGTTTGGAGTCGGTGCCGGAACGTGAGGATTCCTCGCCAGTGCTGATGTGGATCTTGGGGTACTTCTGGAGTCTCTCCAGGGTAGTCAGTCCTCGTATCGAGTGGGGGCATGCACGTGCGCTTTCCTTCCGAGATGTAGCAGCAGTGTCACACTTCCGTTCGCGTGAATCAAAGCAACTGTGGCTTCCCTCGAGGCTTTCCCACGAGGCTTTCTCTCGAGGCTTTCCCACGAGGCTTTCCCACAGGGCTGTCCCACGTGCCACAGTGGTGTGAGTCGATCCTCGGCTTGAAAGTAGAGGCAGTGCAGGGAAAACAGGTTTCCCTGGAATGGACTGGGACATCTGGGGGACTTAGGGAATGGTGGCACGTCCCTGGAGTTCCTCTCGCCTTTCCTGTGGAGATCGCCTCCTCTTGAGATGCACCGGAAACACTGGGAACTCTTTCCCGATCACTGATGGAAAGGATCCCTCCTCTCGAGCTAGGAGGCGGAAACGGGGCTCCTCTGAATTTGGGCGGGACTCTCGTGCTTCCTCTCGAGTGGAGACGGGTATGTTGGGGATCTTCTTGAGTTGCAGCAAGGTGTGAAGGACCCTTTGTAAGTTCCAGAGGTTAGGTGTGATTAGCCTTGAGACACCTCAGCGGAAATGGTCCTTATCTCGCCTGGAAGGGAGAACCTCCTGGATTTTCTCGAGTTGTGGCAGGTGCTCTCGACTAACGACGGGGACCTCAGGGACCCGCTCTGGTGCCTCAGGAAAGGCCAGTCCCCATGCAAGTTGCTCGGGGGCCTCTCGGGATTCCTCTCCCTTCGATGCCAGGCCCTAAGACCTTGTTTGGAGTCGGTGCCGGAACCTGAGGATTCCTCTCCAGTGCTGACATGGATCCTGGGGTACTTCTGGAGTCTCCCCAGGGGAGTCACTCGTCGTCTCGAGTGCGGGTATGCACGTGCGCTTACCTCCCGAGCTGTAACAGCAGTGTCACGCTTCCCGTCGCGTGGATCAAGGGATCTGTGGCTTTTCCTCGAGGCTTTCCCACGAGGCTTTCCCACAGGGCTGTCCCACGTGCCACCGAGGTGTGAGTCGATCCTCGGCTTGAAAGTCGAGGCAGTGCAGGGAAAACAGGTTTCCCTGGAATGGACTGACACATCTGGGGGACTCTGGGAATGTGGCACAACCCGGGAGTTCCTCTCGCCTTTCCTGTGGAGAGCGCCTCCACTTGAGTGTGACGGGAACGCCGGGAATTCTTTCCCGACCACGCAGGGAAAGGATCCCTCCTCTCGAGTTAGGAGGCGGAAACGGGGCTCCTCTGGATGTGGGCGGGACTCTCGTGCTTCCTCTCGAGTGTAGTCGGGTATGTCGGGGAACTTCTTGAGTTGCAGCAAGGGTGTGAAGGACCCTTTGGAAGTTCCAGAGTTTAGGTGTGATTAGCCTCGAGACGCCTCAGCGGAAATGGGCCTCATCTCGCCTGGAGGGGAGAACCTCCTGGATTTTCTCGAGTTGCGGCAGGTGCTCTCGACTTACGACGGGGACCTCAGGGACCCGCTCTGGTGGCCTCAGGCAAGGCCAGTCCCCATGCGAGTTGCTCGGGGCCTCTCGGGATTCCTCTCCAGTCGATGCCGGGCCTAAGATCTTGTGTGGAGTAGGTGCCGGAACCTGAGCATTCCTCTCAGTGCTGAGATGGATCTTGGGGTACTTCTGGAGTCTCCCCAGGGGAGTCAGTCGTCGTCTCGAGTGGGGGAATGCACGTGCGCTTTCCTCCCGAGCGAAGCAGCAGTGTCACGCTTCCTTTGCGTGGATCAAGGGATCAGGGGCTTTCCCTCGAGGCTTTCCCACAGGGCTTTCCCACGAGGCTTCCCCACAGGGCTGTCCCACGTGCCACCGTGGTGTGAGTCGATCCTCCCTTGAAAGTCGAGGCAGTGCAGGGAAAACAGGTTTTCCCTGAATGGCCTGAGAAATCAGGGGGACTCTGGGAATGGGGCCTGATCCTGGAGTTCCTCTCGTCTTTCCTGTGGAGAGCGCCTCCTCTTGAGATGCGACAGGAATGCTAGGAATTCTTTCCCGACCACGCAGGGAAAGGATCCCTCCTCTCGAGCTAGCAGCGGAAACGGGCCACTCTGGATGGGCGGGACTCTCATGTTACTCTGAGTGGAGACCGGTATGTCGGGGAACTTCTTGAGTTGCAGCAAGGGTGTGAAGGACCCTTTGGAAGTTCCAGATGTTAGATGTGATTAGCCTCGAGACGCCTCAGCGGAAATGGGCCTCATCTCGCCTGGAGGGGAGAACCTCCTGGATTTTCTCGAGTTGCGGCAGGTGCTCTCGACTTACGACGGGGACCTCAGGGACCCGCTCTGGAGGCCTCAGGAAAGGCCAGTCCCCATGCGAGTTGCTCGGGGGCCTCTCGGGATTCCTCTCCCTTCGATGCCGGGCCTAAGATCTTGTGTGGAGTCGGTGCTGGAACCTGAGGATTCCTCTCCAGTGCTGACATGGATCTTGGGTACTTCTGGAGTCTCCAGGGAGTCAGTCCCGTCTCCAGGGGGCATGCACGTGCGCTTTCCTCCCGAGCTGTAGCAGCAGTGTCACGCTTCCCTTCGCATGGATCAAGGGATCTGTGGCTTTCCCTCGAGGCTTTCCCACGAGGCTTTCCCACAGGGCTGTCCACGTGCCACGTGGTGTGAGTCGATCCTCTTGAAAGTCGAGGCAGTGCAGGGAAAAAGGTTTCCCTGGAATGGACTGAGACATCTGGGGGACTCTGGGAATGGTGGCACGACCCTGGAGTTCCTGTGGAGAGCGAGATCCTTGAAGTAAGACAAGGGTCCTTCACACCCTTGCTGAGAAGTTCCCCGACATACCCGTCTTGCACATCCAGAGGAGCCCGTTTCCGCCTCTAGCTCGAGAGGATCCTTCCCTGCGTCGGAAAGAATTCCGGCGCGCATCAAGTGGAGGCGCTCTCCACAGGGAGAGGACTCCAGGGTCGTGCCACCATTCCCAGAGTCCCCCAGATGTCTCAGTCCATTCCAGGGAAACCTTTTTCCCTGCACTGCCTCGACTTTCAAACGAGGATCGACTCACACCACAGTGGCACGTGGGACAGCCCTGTGGGAAAGCCTCGGAAAGCCTCGAGGGAAAGCCACAGATCCCTTGATCCATGCGAAGGGAAGCGTGACACTGCTGCTACAGATCGGGAGGAAAGCGCACGTGCATGCCCCCAGAGAGCGGACTGACTGCCCTGAGAGACTCCAGAAGTACCAAGATCCATGTCAGCACTGAGAGGAATCCTCAGGTTCCAGCACCGACTCCACACAAGATCTTAGGCCCGGCATCGAAGGGAGAGGAATCCCGAGAGGCCCCGAGCAACTCGCATGGGGACTGGCCTTTCCTGAGGCCACCAGAGCGGGTCCCTGAGGTCCCCGTCGTAAGTTGAGAGCACCTGCCGCAACTCGAGAAAATCCAGGAGGTTCTCCCCTCCAGGCGAGATGAGGCCCATTTCGCTGAGGCGTCTCGAGGCTAATCACACCTAACTCTGGAACTTCCAAAGGGTCCTTCACACCCTTGCTGCAACTCAAGAAGTTCCCCGACATACCGTCTCCACTCAAGAGAACATGAGAGTCCCGCCCATCCAGAGTGGCCCCGTTTCCGCCTGCTAGCTCGAGAGGAGGGATCCTTTCCCTGCGTGGTCGGGAAAGAATTCCTAGCATTCCGTCGCATCTCAAGAGGAGGCGCTCTCCACAGGAAAGCGAGAGGAACTCCAGGTCGGCCCCATTCCAGAGTCCCCCAGATTTCTCAGTCCATTCCAGGGAAACCTGTTTTCCCTGCACTGCCTCGACTTTCAAGCGAGGATCGACTCACACCACGGTGGCACGTGGGACAGCCCTGTGGGGAAGCCTCGTGGGAAAGCCCTGTGGGAAAGCCTCGAGGGAAAGCCCCTGATCCCTTGATCCACGCAAAGGAAGCGTGACACTGCTGCTTCAGCTCGGGAGGAAAGCGCACGTGCATGCCCCCACTCGAGACGAGGACTGACTCCCTGGGGGACTCCAGAAGTACCCCAAGATCCATCTCAGCACTTGAGAGGAATGCTCAGGTTCCGGCACCGACTCCACACAAGATCTTAGGCCCCGGCATCGACGGAGAGGAATCCCGAGAGGCCCCCGAGCAACTCGCATGGGACTGGCCTTTCCTGAGGCCACCAGAGCGGGTCCCTGAGGTCCCCGTCGTAAGTCGAGAGCACCTGCCGCAACTCGAGAAAATCCAGGAGGTTCTCCCCTCCAGGCGAGATGAGGCCCATTTCCGCTGAGGCGTCTCGAGGCTAATCACACCTAAACTCTGGAACTTCCAAAGGGTCCTTCACACCCTTGCTGCAACTCAAGAAGTTCCCCGACATACCCGTCTCCACTCGAGAGGAAGCACGAGAGTCCCGCCCACATCCAGAGGAGCCCCGTTTCCGCCTCCTAGCTCGAGAGGAGGGATCCTTTCCCTGCGTGGTCGGGAAAGAATTCCCGGCGTTCCCGTCGCATCTCAAGAGGAGGCGCTCTCCACAGGAAAGGCGAGAGGTGGTTGTGCCACATTCCCAGAGTCCCCCAGATGTGTCAGTCCATTCCAGGGAAACCTGTTTTCCCTGCACTGCCTCGACTTTCAAGCGAGGATCGACTCACACCTCGGTGGCACGTGGGACAGCCCTGTGGGAAGCCTCGTGGGAAAGCCTCGAGGGAAAGCCACAGATCCCTTGATCCACGCGAGGGAAGCGTGACACTGCTGTTACAGCTCGGGAGGTAAGCGCACGTGCATACCCGCACTCGAGACGACGAGTGACTCCCCTGGGGAGACTCCAGAAGTACCCCAGATCCATGTCAGCACTGGAGAGGAATCCTCAGGTTCCGGCACCGACTCCAAACAAGGTCTTAGGGCCTGGCATCGAAGGGAGAGGAATCCCGAGAGGCCCCGAGCAACTTGCATGGGGACTGGCCTTTCCTGAGGCCACCAGAGCGGGTCCCTGAGGTCCCCGTCGTTAGTCGAGAGCACCTGCCACAACTCGAGAAAATCCAGGAGGTTCTCCCTTCCAGGCGAGATAAGGACCATTTCCGCTGAGGTGTCTCAAGGCTAATCACACCTAACCTCTGGAACTTACAAAGGGTCCTTCACACCCTTGCTGCAACTCAAGAAGATCCCCAACATACCCGTCTCCACTCGAGAGGAAGCACGAGAGTCCCGCCCAATTCAGAGGAGCCCCGTTTCCGCCTCCTAGCTCGAGAGGAGGGATCCTTTCCATCAGTGATCGGGAAAGAGTTCCCAGTGTTTCCGTGCATCTCAAAGAGGAGGCGATCTCCACAGGAAAGGCGAGAGGAACTCCAGGGACGTGCCACCATTCCCTAAGTCCCCCAGATGTCCCAGTCCATTCCAGGGACACCTGTTTTCCCTGCACTGCCTCTACTTTCAAGCCGAGGATCGACTCACACCACCACACACATGTGTGGACAGCCCTGTGGGAAAGCCTCGTGGGA
>NW_017201733.1:0-19128 GCF_001704415.2 Capra hircus | reverse complement strand
ATGACTCTCGAATACTTAACACGCTAGAAAATTCTAATAGTTGATGTATAATTACATAGAAAATGTTTGTCCTGTCATGCTCCCAGAGATGACTCCTGGTATGCACCACACTACTTTAATTATTTTGGTCTAAAAACTACCTCATGGTTACTTTCAGATTTATTATTTATAAAATTTAAAATTATGTGTCCCAGTAAATTAAATATACCATATAAAATCTTTTAAATCAGGATTAAGTCTTTTGAGTTAAGAAATCATAGTGACTTAATTATTCCCCTTTCAATTTGGGTCAATGTTTTTAGGTATCATCTAATGTGTGATTCTAAGCAGCATTTATCAGACACAACTCAGCTCCAATCGCGATTTGAAGATATATCATTAACTTTAGTTCTTTGATATTAAATTGGTTCAATTAACAAATAATCTTTGCCTGGAGAATTTCTAATTAAGTAGAAAAAATAATGCCCATATATTTTATAGGTTATTTATAGGAGAGTCTTAATTACCAGCTAAAGAGAATGTGTCAGTACCTTTAGGAGATATTCCTGAATGTAGCCATACATCACTTGAAGAAGAGTACAACACATGGACTCTCTAAGTTAAGACCTATTGCTTACCTGAAAGTACTCCTTTATTAAAAAAAAAAAAAAAATTCCTGATTCTTAGTTACCTGCCTTCTATATCTCAAGTCACCCATTTTCCCATGTGGTATGTAATTCTTTTTTTAGTCACTGCTGGGGTCCTTAGGTGCTGGCAGGCAGATGAACCTGAGAAGAACATGGCAGGTTGTTCTCCTGCTGTGATTCTTATTTGTGTGTGTGTGTGTGTGTGTGTGTGTATCTTATTTTTGATGCCTCCTGGTGTGAATGGACCAAGGAGTGGGACCTTGACTTTACTCCTGATACAGCAGTTTTCCAGGAGAAGGGCCTGGTACCTGGTGAGCACCTAGTAAGTGCTTGCTGACTGAAGGACTCCTAATGCACAGTTCCGAAAACTGATGAAGAGGACAGAATGTGGGTAAGATCCACAGAGGTCTAGAGTATAAGGGACAGAAAGGCACAAACTCCAAAAGGGAGAGAAAGGGCAGAGAGAAATGTCCTAGAACCTAGAGACATCTCGACTGAGTACGGAAAATCTGAAGAGCTCTTCTTTCGTCACCAACTTCAACTGAGGAATCAGTGGAAGGGGAACCAGGAACTCTAAGGATCCAGGTTTCTGTAGCTTGCAACAATTTGTCTCAAATGAGACAATTTTTGCAGATGTAGCCCCGTACTGTTGAGATATCATACAGAGAGAGTCTCGGGCTTGCAAATGCGCCCATATACCAGAGGGAGACCCCTCATTAGATTGTGTGCATCCAACCAAAGCCAAAATACAACTCATGAAGGGAAGAGGGTAAATGTCTGGGACCAGTGGGGTTTTGTTTTTGTTTTTGTTTTTTTTTTTACTCCTGTAATCCATAAGCTGCTCTGCAAGAGGCTCTCCAGAGTCATTCTGGCTCGTCTTGTCTGGACTCAATGACTTGGTCACCACTGAAAACAGTTACAATTATTAGAATACTTTCCAATCAGCTTGGAAGCTTAGCTGCTGAATATGTGCAATCTCTGGGAAATGCACACATTGTCTTTTCGTTGTACCTGCCGCTAAGTTGAGTCAGTAGGGCACAAATCCCTTTGTTAGAGTAACAGACAGGTGTATTGACAATTTCTTGTGACGGCAAGACCGTGAAGAAAAAGACTCTTTCCTTGAGTCGGCAAAATACATGGAATATAAATTAGCACATCTTTTAGGGAAAACTAAGAACATAAAGAGATGCTTTCAGTTTCTAGCCAAGGTGCAGTGACAGAAATCAGATTAACCCTCCTTCCAAATCTCACTCTCCACCTTTGTCCCACTCCCAAAGGAATAAAAAAACAAAAATACGTGAAATACTGATTTCTAAGACACTGGAAATCAGGCAGCAAAGGATAGCAAGCCTTGAGAGGTGACAAACAAACAAGATGAGTCTTGTCATGGGCCCACCTTCCTGCTTTCAGTGAGTTCCCAAGCTGGGCACCAAGAGGAGGATTTCAGGTCAATTTTTCATTTGACTCTGGAGATGAAGCTGAAATTGGTAGAGTAAGGCAGCTAGAGCTCACAGGACAAAATCCAGTGATTCTTATTTGCAAAGTAGATGTAAAGAGCAAAGGTATGGATATCAAAGCTGAAAGGGGAGTTCGGGGAATTGGGAAATTAGGATTTACCTATATACACTATTGATGCTATGTATGACAGCCCTTATGGCAGAAAGTGAGGAAGAACTAAAGAGCCTCTTGATGAAAGTGAAAGAGGAGAGTGAAAATGTTGTTTTAAAGCTCAACATCAGAAATCTAAGATCAGGGCATCCAGTCCCATTACTTCATGGCAAATAGATGGGGAAACAGTAGAAACCATGGCAGACTTCCTTTTTCTGAGCTCCAAAATCACTGCAGATGGTGACTGCAGCCATGATATTAAAAGATGCTTACTCCTTGGAAGGAAAGTTATCACCAACCTAGACAGCATATTAAAAAGCAGAGATATTACTTTGCCAACAAAGGTCCGTCTACTCAAGGCTATGGTTTTTCCAGTGGTTGTGTATGGATGTGAGAGTTGGATATAAAGAAAGTTGAGCACAGAAGAATTGATGCTTTTGAACTGTGGTGTTAGAGAAGACTCTTGAGAGTCCCCTCGACGGCAAGGAGATCCAACCAGCCCATCCTAAAGGAGATCAGTCCTGGGTGTTCATGGGAAGGACTGATGTTGAAACTGAATCTCCAATATTTTCCACCTCATGCGAAGAGCTGACTCATTTGAAAAGACCCTGATGCTGGGAAAGATTGAGGGCAGGAGAAGAAGGGGATGACAGAGGATGAGATGGTTGGATGGCATCACCAACTCAGTGGACATAGGTTTGGGTGGACTCCGGGAGTTGGTGATGGACAGGGAGGCCTGGTGTGTTACGGTTCATGGGGTCACAAAAGAGTCAAACATGACTGAGCGACTGAACTGAGTGTATGGCATAGGGAATTACTGGATGCTCTGTGGTTACCTAAATGAGAAGGAAATCCTAACAAGAGGGGATATATGTATATGTATAGCCGATTCACTGTGCTATTAACACAACATCATAATTAACACATTGTAAGGCAGTTATACTCAAATAAAAGTTAATAATAAAAAAAGAAACATGAAGAAAGGTCCAGTGATGAGACAGTGGGAGACAGAGAATGCTGGGATATGAAAGGGTCTCCCTCAAGTACTCAGCAGAGTAATGATCCGGGTATCCTTATGAAGAAAGTGCCTGAGGCCAAGGAAAGAACATTTTTAAAGGATCCTGGAACAACGCCTGGTGCTCACCACACAGGACAAGCAATCGTATGTAAGTGATCTCCCCACACAGACTGGACTACTTATAACTCATGGGCCATTGGGAAGAACATTCAAAAAACTCTTGTGATGGACAGGGAGGCTTGGCTGTTAAAATGCTGCACTCAGTATCCCCGTAAATTTGGAAAACTCAGCAGCGGCCACAGGACTGGAAAAGGTCGGTTTTCATTCCACTCCCAAACAAAGGCAGTGCCAAAGAATGTTCCAACTACCACACAATTGTGCTTATCTCACATGTTGGCAAAGTAATGGTCAAAATTCTCACTGTGAGGTTTTCACAGTATGTAAACTGAGAACGTCCATATGTGCAAGCTGGATTCAGAAAAGGCAGAGGAACCAGAGATCAAATTGCCAACATCCGTTGATTCATAGTAAAAGCAAGAGGGTTCCAGAAAAATATCTACTTCTGCTTTCTTGAGTACGCCAAAGACTTTGACTGTGTGGATCACAACAAACTGTGGAAAATTCTTCAAGAGATGGGAATACCAGACCACCTTACCTGCCTCCTGAGAAATCTGTATGCAGGTCAAGAAGCAACAGTTAGAATCAGACATGAAAGAACGGACTGGTTCCAAACTGGGAAAGGAGTATGTCAAGACTGTGTGCTGTCACCCTGCTTATTTAACTTCTATGCAAAGTACATCATGTGAAATGCCTGCCGGGATGAAGCACAAGCTGGAATCTACATTTCTGCAAGAAATATCAATACCCTTATATATGCAGACGACACCAGGTTTATGGCAGAAAGCGAAGAGGAAGTAAAGAGCCTCTTGATGAAAGTGAAAGAGGAGAGTGAAAAAGCTGGCTTAATATTCAACATCCAAAAAAGTAAGATCATGGCATCCGATCCCATCACTTCATGGCAAATAGATGGGGAAACAATGGAAACAGTGAGAGACTTTATTTTCTTGGGCTCCAAAATCACTGTACATGGGGACCACCGCCATGAAATTAAAAGACGCTTGCTCCTTGGAAGAAAAGCTATGACCAACCTAGACAGCATATTAAAAAGCAGAGATATTCCTTTGCCAACACAGGTCAGTCTAATCAAAGCTATGGTTCTTCCAGTAGTCGTGTATGGATGTGAGAGTTGGACTATAAAGGAAACTGAGTACCAAAGAATTGATGCGTTTAAACTGGTGTTGGAGAAGCCTCTTGAGAGCCCCTTGGACTGCAAGGAGATCCAACCAGTCCATCCTAAAGGAAATCAGTCCTGAATACTCATCAGAAGGACTAATGCTGAAGTTGAAGCTCCAATATTTTGGCCACCTGGTGGGAAGAGCTGACTCAGTGTAAAAGTCTCTGATGCTGGGAAAGATTGAAGGCAAGAGGAGGAGTGGGTGGCTGAGGATGAGATGGTTGGATGGCATCACCGACTCAATACACATGCATTTGAACAAACTCCAGGGTTTGGTGAGAGACAGGGAAGCCTGATGTGTTGCTGTCCTTGGATCGCTACTGAAATGAAGAAACTGGGGAACAGTTCCTTACAACCAGAAAGCTCCATAGGGCCTACAACCAGCCCATCTTTCTCTGCTCTGAGTCACCTTGTAGAACAAGCCACAGTCAGCGAATCCAAGGAGGGCACAGGACAAAGCTGACTGCAGGATACTTTGACCGCCTGATATCCCCTCACCTTTTCATCTGGGCCCTACATCGTCTCTACCTGTGACACCTATTATTCTCTGAAAACCAAGAAGTTCGTCCCTTGTGAAGACACTTCGCTTTCCCTCACCCCAGCACACCGCGGGACAATCTGATTTGAGTCAGAGAACAAAAGGGAACGAATTCAACTCTATACCGCGGTTTCCAGCCAAAGACACAAGGATGAAGAGTGTCAGGTCTGCGGATTGAGCTGATCCAGGAGGAAAAGCAGCCGGTCCTCGAGCCGCTATCAGGGGAGGCCCCCGAATCAGGTCACGATCAGGGAGTAGATGGACCCGCCCATCACCAGCTGAGAACCAAGTGGCCCCTGCTTCGCAAGTTAGCAGTTCAGAAAGAGAGCTTGACCTCTCACCACACCTGGATTCCAGGTCTTCCCTCACGACCTGCGGAGCCTACCTTGTCCAGTTCTTGGATGAGGCTGAACCTCTGATCCAGGGGTTGGGCGGGCGTCGTTGCGCTTTGTCACACCTTCGGGGGCAGGGGATGGATCCGTCCCCTCGGCGCGCTCCACTCGCCGGCCCCGAAGCCCTGTGCCCACCATTTCTGCTGCAGGGAGCCGTGTGTCTGTGGTCCCTCGGGCGTCCGCTGTGCGTCCACCCTGACGGGGAGAGGACCACCTCACCCTCGTCCCGTCCACGTGGGACGTCAGCATGCCGGACGCGACAGAAAACGATGAATCCGCTCCTCTGTCTGGACGTGGGAGGTGACAACTAGGACCTGCAGGGGAGGAAAGCAAGGCGAAATCTCGAGAAACGCCCTGATCTAAAGCCCTTTTCAAGTCTGCCTCTTTGGGAACTCAGGCCTCTAGCGCGCTTGAGGTGCTGTCGCGCTCACACTCTCGACCGCACTCGGAGTCCACGCGGAACCAGGAGGAGCCCTGCGGCCTGGGGGCCGGTGCGCATGCGGCCCGCGCCTGCCTCGGGGTCTGAGCCCGTGAACCTCAGACGCGAAGGCAACGCTGCACTGAGAAAAGGAGGAAAGCCACTGCTGGAGGAAAGGGCACGTGCATTCCCCAGATTGAGAAGCTCTACTGCTAAAGGAAACCAGAGACAGACAGACACACAGACAACCTTGCATTAAACCCTTTCAGCGAAAAGAAACTCTGCCTGCTGTGAGGTACATACGAAGACCCTTCAAGACACCGGCTTTCTGAAAAACAAAACAAAACAAAACAAAACGCCTTTACCTCTCTTAAACTCGCGCTCCACGACCTGTTGAACAGCAAAATTATAAAAGGAAAACAAGAGGCGTTTCAGACATTGTAAAATGTAAAACTAAGCGGTCCTTCAAGCAGAATCTCAAGTTTGGAATGAAGACGGTTAGATCTGCGTGGACCGCGCCTGGCTCCTCTGCGGCTTTATGCTGGGCCTGGTAGGCAAAGGAATTCAACAAATGACCCGAGCCTCAGTCTTTGCGGCGGTTCCTGCTAAACGTGAAAGCGTGATGCAAGTCTGGACTGAAACTAGAGGACTAGCATCAGCCACAGAGGCAGGAATCTGAGGAACCCCCGGTGCTAGGCGGCGCCGGAGAAGCGCTGCTCTGAAAGGCCTGCGAGAGAGGAGCGCACGGGTCAGGCGGGGCAGAGGGGAGGGCGGGTCCTCTGTTTCCCGAGTGGGATTGGAAGCATCGAGCCAGGTCCCCGCTGGCGCCATGAAAGGGACTCCAAGGCACTGGATCTGCCTCTGGAAGGGCTGTGTCCACCTTGACGGACGTGGGGCCAACCTGGGGCTCAGACGCACCTTACTCCCCCGCTCCGGAGGCTTCTGAGAACTGGGGAGTCAGGGGAGGCGACCTCTGCTCTTGGGCGCAAAGCTGGCACACAGGGACCTCGCCCCGGGAGAGGCGAGGAACCCTAAATCAGGCCCTTTCAGGAACTGCAGATCCTTGCCTGACGGATTGTTTTCAGAGTCCTCTTCCTTTGAAAATTTGAAGGTCAGGTGTGTTCAAACATGCAGTTCTTGAATATGTCACTAGACACAAGTGGTCGTGTGGTTTCCGTAGTGTAGTGGTTATCACGTTCGCCTAACACGCGAAAGGTCCCCGGTTCGAAACCGGGCGGAAACAACTTCACTTTCCTCCAAGGTTTTAGATTCACATTTTAAATACAAAATAGAGGTCTGCCTCGTGGAATGAGGCTTGCAGCTTCAGCTTCAGCATCAGTCCTCCCAAAGAATATTCAGGGTTGATTTCCTTTAGGACTGACTGGTTTCATCTCTCCTTGACCTGCATACAGGTTTTTCTGGAGGCAGGTAAGATGGTCTGCTATTCCCACCTCTTGAAGAATTTTCCATATTTTGTTGTGATCCACACAGTCAAAGGCTTTAGTGGAGTCAATGAAGCAGAAATAGATGTCTTTCTGGAATTCTCTTGCTTTTTCTATGATGCGATGGAGGAAAAATGCAGGGAAAAAAAGGAGGAAATGGATAGAACCAAATTAATTGGAGAAATATACGGAAAAGGTTAACTAGAGAGTGCTACAAACAATGGAGGAAATGTCCTTGGTAAAAGGCGTTTACAGGGTGATGACGATGAGCCTACTCTTTCATGCATTCTAGGATTCCCAGTCAACCTGCTTTCCTCCAGAGATCCTCTCTGAGGATCAGAGACTACCTGGACGTAAGTCCTTGTGTGTGTGTGTGTGTGTGTGTGTACACAAGACACAGAGGAGTAGGGTAGTAGTGGAGTAATTCCCATAGGTGGCCCCGCAGAGTATGTACTTTTTTCATCACTCGGGTGAATGAAGTTTTAATCCGTATCGTTGCCATGTATCAGAAATTTGTTTCATTTTATTGAAGAGTAGTGTTTCTTGGAGTGACTATGTCACAATCATATCTATTCACTTTGTGCTGACATTTGAATGGTTTTCAATTTGGGGACTATTATGAACAAAGCTACTATAAGCAAGTCCCTTTTGTGGGCATATTTTTTTATAAATTCCATTTTAAATTTTCTATTCTATTCTTTAATATGACTTCTCTGGTGGCTCAGATGGTAAAGCGTCTGTCTACAATTCAGGAGACCTGGGTTCGATCCCTGGTCGGGAAGATCCCCTGGAGAAGAAAATGGCAATCTACTCCAGTACTATTGCCTGGAAACTCCCATGGACAGAGGAGCCAGGTAGGCTAAGGTCCATGGGGACGCAAAGAGTCCACGACTAAGCAACTTCACTATCACTTCACTATTCTTTAATATACATTTATTTTGTGAATGGATGTTACATTCATCATGACAAAATTTATTGAAATGTTTAAAAATGTATTCAAATGTTACAAAAGACTGAAGTGCCAGCTTATCTTTAATTGTTTCCTCCTAGAACATACTTAATATTGGCCACCTTCTGTGCCAGCTGTGTTATTTGATTATCTCATTTAGTCTACACAATAGCCTCCATACGTCCCACCTATAACCTCAGGATAGTTCTTCTAAGGCCCGAGGAGACTCCAATATGGTTGACTCCTGTGGGTGCTCATCCCTCTCGCTTTCTCTCTGCTCCTCTCCTTTGATCACTCAGCTCACTCTCACCTCAGAAAATGAAGTGAAATCCACTTTGGGTTTTGTGCCAGGGAGGACCCCCTAGGTCCCTATCACCAACCGCATATTCTGTTTAGGTTAACCAGAGTGTCCCATCTGGAGGTAAAATTTCTGCAAATAAGAGTGTTATTTTCTTTTTCTTTGCCTTCACCCTTTTGCCGTAGCCCAGAGGGGGCAGACGTTGTCAGGGCGGGAGGCGGGTTTCCTGGTCCCTTAGTTTTCTCACAGCGCTCATCACACTCCTAAGCTGCCACCATCTCTTACCTGTAACATATAAAGTTTGTCAGTGGTGGAGTGGGAATGGAGGCAGGAGAACTCTTCTTTTATTCTTCATATATTTCTGATTTGGAGAGGGTAAGGAACCAGAGATCAAATTGTCAACATCCGCTGGACCATGGAAAAAGCAAGAGAGTTCCAGGAAAACATCTATTTCTGCTTTATTGACTATGCCAAGCCTTTGACTGTATGGATCACAATAAACTGTGGAAAATTCTGAAAGAGATGGGAATATCAGACCACCTAACCTGCCTCTTGAGAAATCTGTATGCAGGTCAGGAAGCAACAGTTAGAACTGGACATGGAACAACACACTGGTTCCAAATAGGAAAAGGAGTACGTCAAGGCTGTATATTGTCACCCTGCTTATTTAACTTCTATGCAGAGTACATCATGAGAAACGCTGGACTGGAAGAAACACAAGCTGGAATCAAGATTGCCGGAGAAATATCAATAATTTCAGATATGCAGATGACACAACCCTTATGGCAGAAAGTGAAGAGGAGCTAAGAAGCCTCTTGATGAAAGTGAAAGAGGAGGGAAAAAAGTTGGCTTAAAGCTCAACATTCAGAAAATGAAGATCATGGCATCTGTCCCATCACTTCATGGGAAATAGATGGGGAAACGGTGGAAACAGTGTCAGACTTTTGGGGGGGGGGGGCTCCAAAATCACTGCAGATGGTGATTGCAGCCATGAAGTTAAAAGACACTTACTTCTTGGAAGAAAAGTTATGACAACCTAGATAGTATATTCAAAAGCAGAGACATTACTTTGCCAACTAAGGTCCATCTAGTCAAGGCTATGGTTTTTCCTGTGGTCATGTATGGATGTGAGAGTTGGACTGTGAAGAAGGCTGAGCACCGAAGAATTGATGCTTTTGAACTGTGGTGTTGGAGAAGACTCTTGAGAGTCCCTTGGACTGCAAGGAGATCCAACCAGTCCATTCTGAAGGAGATCAGCCCTGGGATTTCTTTGGAAGGAATGATGCTAAAGCTGAAGCTCCAGTACTTTGGCCACCTCATGTGAAGAGTTGACTCATGGAAAAGACTCTGATGCTGGGAGGGATTGGGGGCAGGAGGAGAAGGGGACGACAGAGGATGAGATGGCTGGATGGCATCATGGACTCGATGGATGTGAGTCTCAGTGAACTGCGGGAGATGGTGATGGACAGGGAGGCCTGGCGAACTGTGATTCATGGGGTCACAAAGAGTCGGACACGACTGAGTGAACTGAACTGAACTGAACTGAACTGAAGTTATTCTCACAAGTGTATATTTGTTAAATTTACAATGTGAGTAAAAATAACCATTTAAAGAAAACACTCAGACAAACGAGCTATACTCACTTAAAGAGAAGTCAATGTCTCTCAGTCGTGTTCAACTCTTTGTGTCCTAGGGACTGTAGGCTGCCAGGCTCCACTGTCCAAAGATTCTCCAGGTAAGAATACTGCAGCGGGTGACTATTCCCTTCTCCAGGGGATCTTCCAAAATCAAGGATTGAACCAGGGTGTCCTGCATTGTAGACGGATTCTTACCATCTGAACCCCAAGGAAATCCACTCTGGTGGAAACCGCCTGGTGGACACAGGAAACCGAAGCCCAATCTCGTCCTGGGAGGCCTTTGCCAGGGTGGGCAAACTCATTCGTTGGGTGTAGGCGAGGAAACGGGAAGAGCCATCATGGGAACAACCCGGTGTTCAGCTGTCCTTGGATCTATTTCGGTTCAGGCCTGGAAGGTTCGAGGCCTGGATGGCGGTTTCTCTGGGGGCGCTGGCATCTGTGGCTGGTAGGGGCAAGGAAGTGGCACCGTTTTACTGGCGGACAGAGCGCTCACCCCGGGAATGAGTGTCTACTCCATAGAGAGTCCCAATGAACCCTGTAATGCTGTCTCTGTGGCGCAATCGGTTAGCGCGTTCGGCTGTTAACCGAAAGGTTGGTGGTTCGAGCCCACCCAGGGACGGTGGGGGTGCCATTTTAGGCAACACCAAAGAGACTCCCTTTTGCCAGGAGGACACCGGAGAAGTGATGCGCCCAACGGACTTTCAGAGAAAGAGCACAGGAGTCAGGTGCAAAGGAACAGCGGCGAGGGCGCGTCCCGGGTGGATTGGAAGCGTCGGTCATTCCTGAGAGCACGGAGCGCTGATCGCCGGCCCCGAGAAGAGGACCACCGAGGCGCGGGTCCGCAGCCCGGGAGGGGCGGCTTCCACACCGCTGGGTTTCGGGGTCACCTGGGCCTCGGCGCACCCACCGTCCCCGCCTCCTGCTGCTGCCGGGAGCTGGGGAGTCGGCGGGGGCGACCCTGAACTCAGGGTGCGCAGCTGAGGATCTGAGGATTCTGCGTTGGGTGCGGGGCCCCGAAGGCCACCTGTGGGGGCCCGAGGGGCCTCACTTCAGGGCAGAGGGGAACCCTAAAGCAGGGCCCTCGGGAGCCGCCGTCTCCGTGCCTGAGAGAGCCTGGGGCTCCAAGGTTCCTCTTTGAGTCTTAAGAGTTGGTGGTGTGGTTCGTGGTGGCGGGACCTGGGGATTTCATGGATACAGTGTTCAGGAATAGGGGTTGTCCCGTTTCCGTAGTGTAGTGGTTATCACGTTCGCCTCACACGCGAAAGGTCCCCGGTTCAAAACCGGGCGGAAACAGGCTTCCTCTTTCTTTTTCCCCCGCGGAGATGTGCCTTCTCATTGGCAAAACCAACAGGCGCGAAAGGCACGGGGTGCGGCAGGGGACGCAGCTGGAGGAAGAGTTGGTGACCACCTGCAAGTCTCTTAATTCAGCGCTAGGAGATCTGGAGGTGAACGGATCCGCTCATCATCCGCCACTCATCACCGAGCCTGACGACAGAGAAAACCAAGGTTCACAAAGAGAGCAAGACCTGGGCTCGGCAGCACGCAGCGCTACCGCTAGACCAGGAGGGACCCAGTCCGCTACTTTGTGTCCTTGCCCCAGAGCAAAAGCGACGCCCAGGAAAGGAGAGGTGAAGGGCGATGAGCCGCGAGGGCAGGGCTGGGAGCCTTGCACAGCTGCACACAGCCCTGGGCCGCTGCGACGTTTCACAGTCGAGGCCTCCTGTATTGGAGGCAGATTCTTTACCGTCTGAGCCAACAGCGAAGTCCAAAACGGAGAACCAGAATGCATTAGCCAGGAATCGAACCCGGGTCTCCCACGTGGGAGGCAAGAATTCTACCTCTGAACCACCAGTGCCACTGTAAAGAAGATGTTTGCAAGGGTAACCTAGATGGAGTTTATTCAGGTCTTTCTCAAGTGCAGGCCAGTCAGGCCCTGTGCTTGTAGGACGGTCTAGGCTTTCATCCTCAGCCCTCCGCCACAGGGGCTGCCCTCTGCCCTCTGGCCTCCTGCGGGTTGCTTTGGCGGGCACTCAGGTGTGCTTTGGATCCGTCGGAGTGGTGGAACCGCCTGGTGCTCATGCTCACCGGCTCAGTCTTGTCCAACTCTTAGCGACCCCTTGGACTCTAGCCCACCAGGCTCCTCTGTCCATGGGATTTCCACGCTCCTTTGCTAGAAACCCATCGAGGCAGTGCAGCTGCCCCCTTGGCTCCTGCCTGGCTCCCCGTGCCCTGCAGGGAGCATAACGTGTTCTGTCAGGACACAGAGGGGAAGAATCCTTCCGTGTGGTTGGAGGATGGAGAACCAGATGGGAAATGCTGCAAAGAGAGGGGAATATTCTCAAAAGCTTCCCAGAACTGCTGTGTGGGTGCTGTCGGTTGGGTGGCTGCCCTAGGACAAGAATGCTTAGTCTTGTGTTCTGGCCTTGACCCAGTCCCGGGTCCAGTCTGAATTCAAGCACAGAGCACCCTTCTTTCCCACATGTATGTCATTCAGCCTCTCTCCAAAGCGGAGTTCTGAACCACCTTTTCTATCTCAGTGAATAGCAACCACGTGGGTCTTTTTTTTGTTTTTTCCCTTTAACTTTGTTTTGCTGAAATGTAACTCAGGAATATAAAAAAGGTTTACCTCTCCATGCTACAAACAAGAATAAAATTCAAGTTGATAATAAGGATGACTCTCGAATACTTTTAACACGCTAGAAAATTCTAATAGTTGATGTATAATTACATAGAAAATGTTTGTCCTGTCATGCTCCCAGAGATGACTCTTGGTATGCACCACACTACTTTAATTATTTTGGTCTAAAAACTACCTCATGGTTACTTTCAGATTTATTATTTATAAAATTTAAAATTATGTGTCCCAGTAAATTAAATATACCATATAATATCTTTTAAATCAGGATTAAGTCTTTTGAGTTAAGAAATCATAGTGACTTAATTATTCCCCTTTCAATTTGGGGTCAGCGTTTTTAGGTATCATCTAATGTGTGATTCTAAGCAGCATTTATCAGACACGACTCAGCTCCAATCGCGATTTGAAGGTATATCATTAACTTTAAGTTCTTTGATATTAAATTGGTTCAATTAATGTATAATCTTTGCCTGGAGAATTTCTAATTAAGTAGAAAAAATAATGCCCATATTTTTATAGGTTATAATAGAAGAGCTCTAGATTACCAGCTAAAGAGAATGTGTTGGTACCTTTAGGAGATATTCCTGAATGTAGCCATACATCACTTGAAGAAGAGTACAACACATGGACTCTCTAAGTTAAGACCTATTGCTTACCTGAAGTACTCCTTTATTAAAAAAAAAGAAATTCCTGATTCTTAGTTACCTGCCTTCTATATCTCAAGTCACCCATTTTCCCATGTGGTATGTAATTCTTTTTTAGTCACTGCTGGGGTCCTTAGGTGCTGGCAGGCAGATGAACCTGAGAAGAACATGGCAGGTTGTTCTCCTGCTGTGATTCTTATTTGTGTGTGTGTGTGTGTGTGTGTGTGTGTATCTTATTTTTGATGCCTCCTGGTGTGAATGGACCAAGGAGTGGGACCTTGCTTTACTCCTGATACAGCAGTTTTCCAGGAGAAGGGCCTGGTACCTGGTGAGCACCTAGTAAGTGCTTGCTGACTGAAGACTCCTAATGCACAGTTCCAGAAAACTGATGAAGAGGACAGAATGTGGGTAAGATCCACAGAGGTCTAGAGTATAAGGGACAGAAAGGCACAAACTCCAAAAGGGAGAGAAAGGGCAGAGAGAAATGTCCTAGAACGTAGAGACATCTCGACTGAGTACGGAAAATCTGAAGAGCTCTTCTTTCATCACCAACTTTAACTGAGGAATCGGTGGAAGGGGAACCAGGAGCTCTAAGGATCCAGATTTGTACAAGATGTATTATAGGTGCAGGATTCTGTAGCTTGCAACAATTTGTCTCAAATGAGATAATTTTTGCAGATGTAGCCCCGTACTGTTGAGATATCATACAGAGAGAGTCTTGGGCTTGCAAATGCGCCCATATACCACAGGGAGACCCCTTATTAGATTGTGTGCATCCAACCAAAGCCAAAATACAACTCATGAAGGGAAGAGGGTAAATGTCTGGGACCAGTGGGGTTGTTTTGTTTTGTTTTTGTTTTTTTTTAACTCCTGTAATCCATAAGCTGCTCTGCAAGAGGCTCTCCAGAGTCATTCTGGCTCGTCTTGTCTGGACTCAATGACTTGGTCACCACTGAAAACAGTTACAATTATTAGAATACTTTCCAATCAGCTTGGAAGCTTAGCTGCTGAATATGTGCAATCTCTGGGAAATGCACACATTGTCTTTTCGTTGTACCTGCCACTAAGTTGAGTCAGTAGGGCACAAATCCCTTTGTTAGAGTAACAGACAGGTGTATTGACAATTTCTTGTGATGGCAAGACCGTGAAGAAAAAGACTCTTTCCTTGAGTCGGCAAAATACATTGGAATATAAATTAGCACATCTCTTTAGGGAAAACTAAGAACATAAAGAGATGCCTTCAGTTTCTAGCAAAGGTGCACTGACAGAAATCAGATTAACCCTCCTTCCAAATCTCACTCTCCACCTTTGTCCCACTCCCAAAGGAATAAAAAACACAAAAATACGTGAAATACTGATTTCTAAGACACTGGAAATCAGGCAGCAAAGGATAGCAAGCCTTGAGAGGTGACAAACAAACAAGATGAGTCTTGTCATGGGCCCACCTTCCTGCTTTCAGTGAGTTCCCAAGCTGGGCACCAAGAGGAGGATTTCAGGTCAATTTTTCATTTGACTCTGGAGATGAAGCTGAAATTCGGTGGAGAGTAAGGCAGCTAGAGCTCACAGGACAAAGATCCAGTGATTCTTATTTGCAAAGCAGATGTAAAGAGCAAAGGTATGGATATCAAAGCTGAAAGGGGAGTTCGGGTGTTAGGGTCCAAACGAAGGGCTCTAGGAGCTGAGTCATGTTTACCAGAAAGAGACAGGATATGGGCTCATCCTGCCTGGCCAATCATGTAACGCCAGCTACTCCTGTAACTGAGACAAAGAACTGCCTGTATATAAGCCGCCATACTCCTTTGTTCGGGCTCTTGTCGGATTCCACTGAGCTGGAAGAGACTTGGGCCCTAGCACGCTAGAAATAAACTCCCTTCTTGCCTTTGCATTACTGTGGTGGACTTGCTCTCTCGGTTGGCTCAGAGATACGGGCTCGGTGCATAATATTTGGGGGCTCGTCTGGGATCTCCGTCCCGCCGGGGAGGACAACTCTCCTGGTAGAAGGGAGTAACCTCGTTAGGAGATAAGAGCTCTGAGCACCGGTGCTAACGTTGCAGAAGCCCAGATTAAGTCCAGGGCCAGTATCGTACTGGGGAGGCATCTGGGTGTAAAGTGCAGAGGCAAGTCCAGCGTAAGGCCGAGGCCAAGGCCGGTATCGTGCTGGGGAGGCGGCTGGCTCTGGTTACTGGATTAGGTCCAGCGTAAGGCTGAGGCCCGGTATAGTGCCAGGGAGGCGGCTGGCTCTGTGAACATCCTGCAGGTAAGATTGAGTGCATTGTTGGTGGCCACCTTGCGTTTGTTATCTGTTTGTGTATTTGTGGTGTCTGCGTTGCTCTTTGTGTGCTCTGTTGGCTCCCAGTGTACTTTTCTGTGATCATGGGACAAACAACTTCTACTCCTTTATCTCTTATGATTAACCACTTCTCTGATTTCAAGTCTAGAGCTCAGAATCTTTAGTTACTGGTGAAGAAGAGCAAACTGGTGACTTTCTGTTCTGCCGAGTGGCCCACCTTTGACGTTGGATGGCCACAGAGGGAACCTTCAATCCCCAAATTATCCAGGCAGTTAAAGAGAGGGTGCTTACTCCTAGTCCTGTTGGCCACCCAGACATTCTGGTCTGGCAGGATCTAGTGAGAAACCCGCCGGAATGACTTAAACCCTTTGTTCTCACTCCTTCTAAACCTCCTAAACCTCCCCATCCCTCTTCCCCAACTCCAACCTCACCAATCCCACAGGTGCTAGTCATGAAGGCTTCCGAAGAAAAAGAAGGAAAAAAGGACGAGGATCGACCAAAGCCGGTCTTCCAGGAATCTTCTCTGTATCCTAATCTGATAGATCTGGAGACCGAATTGTTCCCACCCCCGTATGCGGATCCACATCCGCCCTTGCTTCCACAGGTTCCACAGGTTTCATCTGGAGAAGCCAGGAGGAGAACCGAGCCTTCAGCTCCTCCCAGAGAAGGGGGCCCCACCCAGGGAACTCAGGGAAGAACAAGGGAAATGGCCAGCATAGCGGAAAAAGAAGACCCAGAAGTCCCCTCTTCCACCGTTCACGCATTTCCGGTCCAGGCAGGGCCAGCCAGAGAGGGTGGAGAGTGGACATATCAGTATTGGCCCTTCTCCACTAGTGATTTGTACAATTGGAAAACCCAGACTCCCTCCTTCTCTGAAAAACCGCAGGGTCTTATTGACTGACAATCCCACTTGGGATGATTGTCAGCAACTGTTACAGGTGCTTTTCACTACAGAGGAGCGTGAGCGGATCCTGTCAGAAGCTCAGAAGAATGGGCCAGGGGTGGATGGGAGGCCCACAATACAGCCTAACCTCATTGAGGAGGGGTTCCCCTTGGTGCGACCCAACTGGGACTTCGAACACGCTGAAGGTAGGGAGCATCTCCGAGTGTACCGCCAGACTCTTATGGCCGGCCTTAGAGCAGCCGCCAGGAAGCCAACTAATTTGGCCAAAATAAATTCAGTGAGGCAGGAGCCAAATGAGAGCCCAGCAGCCTTCCTTGAAAGGATAATGGAAGCTTTTAGACAGTATACCTCTATGGACCCACAGGCAGATGAGTCACGAGCGGCAGTTATGTTAGCATTTGTAAATCAAGCAGCCCCCGATATTAAAAGAAAGTTATAAAAGATAGGAGGTTAAGTGAACAATCCTTGCAAGATCTAGTGAGGGCAGCTGAGAGAGTTTTTAATCATAGAGAGACCCCAGAAGAGAGAGAGGACCGCATTAGAAGGAAAAAAAAAAAAAGAAAATTTAGAGCTGAAGAAAACCGTAAAAATCAAAAAGAGCTGGCCCAGATATTTTTTTGCTGGGGTTGAAAACAAAAACAGGTTCCAAAAAGGGAAAAAATTGGACTCAAAAACTGAAGAAAAAACGACAAGGCGTAAGCTTGAGAAAAACCAATGTGCATTTGGTAAAGAATTTGGACATTGGAAACATAAATGCCCCCCAAAAAATCTAAAAGAGGGGCCCAAGAACCCCAAGAACGGGACTCCCTCTCCAGACAGTCATATCCTCTACGCGGGTGAGGATAGTGACTAGGGGGGATCAGGCCTCGAAGCCCCTCCCCGAGTCCTGGGTAACTATAAATGTAGAGGGGAAACCGGTTGGCTTCATGGTGGACACGGGAGCCCAATACTCAGTCTTAAACCAAAAAGATGGACCCATGTCTAAGAAAAGTAGCTGGGTGCAGAGAGCAACTGGGACTAAATGATATGGATGGACGACAAAACGGCATGTGAACTTGGGGGCCCACCAGGTAACCCATTCTTTTCTGGTGATACCTGAGTGTCCAGCGCCCTTGTTGGGAAGGGATTTACTGTCTAAAGTGAATGCCAAATTCATTTCGACCACGGACAAGTGTCGGTTCTAGATGGGACCGGGCATCCTCTTCAGGTCCTATCTCTGGCATTAAAAGATGAATACAGACTCTACTTGCCAGAGGCCTCAGTGACAATAAGCCCCAAAGTACAACCATGGGTTCAAAGATGCCCTCAGGCCTGGGCTGAAACAGCAGGAATGGGACTGGCCAAACAGAGGCCCCCTATCATTGTGGAACTGAAAGCCAGTGCTTCCCCGGTGAGGGTACGGCAGTATCCCATGAGTCAAGAGGCTCGACAAGGAATTACTCCTCATATACAATGCCTCATAGACGCTGGGGTCCTGAAAAGGTGCTGGTCCCCATGGAACACTCCCCTGTTGCCTGTGAAAAAGCCTGGGGGAACTGATTTTAGACCGGTTCAAGATCTACGAGAAGTCAACAAATGGGTGAGTGATATTCATCCTACGGTTCCTAACCCTTATACATTGCTAAGCAACTTGCCTCCAAACTACATTTGGTATACTGTTTTAGATTTAAAAGATGCCTTTTTCAGTTTGCCTCTTGCCCCCGCAAGCTAAGAGATCTTTGCCTTCGAATGGCAGGAAGACGGTGGTCAGACCCCTGTGCAGCTGACATGGACTCGCTTACCACAGGGTTTCAAAAACTCGCCACGTTATTTAATGAGGCCCTGGACTAAGACCTCCGTGAGTATCGGTTGAACACTACCATTGTTTTATTACAATATGTTGATAACCTTATGCTGCTACAGAGAAAGAGTGCCAAGAGGCAACAGGTGACCTTCTCCAAAACCTTGGGACTTTAGGTTAGGGCCAGTGCCAAAAAGGCCCAGATTGCCAAGCCAAGAGGTTACATACCTCGGTTATAAGATAAAGCAAGGCCAGAGGTGGCTAACACAGGCTATGAAAGAAACCATCCTCCAGATCCCTGAGCCGGCTAACCCTAGACAAGTGAGAGAATTTCTGGGAACTGTGGGATATTGCCGGTTATGGATCTTGCGTTTGCAGAAAAGGCCAGGCCACTATATGAAGGGGACCAAAGAAAACAAGGACTGGAAAGGACTGAGCCAATGAAGAGGCCTTCCCAGAGCTCAGGCGCCTTGCTAGAAGCTCCTGCCCTTGCCCTCCCTGATCCATCTAGCCTTTCAATTATTTGTAGATGAAAAGCGGGGATAGGAAAAAGGGGTACTAACACAGAGATGGGGACCATGGAAGCGACCTGTAGCTTACCTTTCAAGAGACTGACCCAGTGGCAGCCGGATGGCCACCTTGCCTCGTATCATCG
>NW_017201732.1:0-6597 GCF_001704415.2 Capra hircus | reverse complement strand
GTTTTGTAGACATTAAGATGTGGATATCGGGGGATGGGAGGAGACATTTTTCAGCTTACTACAGATACCAGTGGTGCCCGCCCCCCAGTAGTCATACTCTTTTGTAACACCCTCCCTGAGTGAGGTTTAGACCTAGTAACTTGCTTCTAAGGAATAGAACAGGGCAAAAGTGTTATGATGTCCCTTATGTGATTAGGTTATAGAACAGTTTGACTTCCATCTTGCTGGTCTTTTTCTATGTCTCTCTGGCTTACATGCTTTGATGAAATAAGCTGCCATTTTGCATAGGGCCCATGTGTCAAGGAACTAAGGGAAGTCTCTGACTGTTAGCCACTGAGAATCGGAAGCTCTCAGTCCAAAAGCCCACACAGAACTGAATCTTATCAACAGCTAAGTCAATAACCTTAGAAACAGAATCTTCCCTTAGTTGAGTCTTGTGATGAATATACTCTAGCCAATATGTTCATCATAAAAACTCTGAAGCAAAGGACTCTATTATTCCATTCCCAGATTCCCAACTCACAAAAAATGCTGGATGATAAATGTTGTATTAAGCCATTAAATTATGAAATAATTTGTCAAGCAGTAATAAATATCCACTGAATAAAATGATAAATGAAAGAGACTTGTAAGTGTTAACAGTTGGTCTCTGTGTGGTAGAAAACAGGTAACAAGAGAGGTGTGATCTGGAAAAGATTTAGATCCAGTAATCAGTCAACAATGATTTGTAATTCTCACAGAGATGATACACTGTTCTGTGTTGCTGAGTAAACAAAATTTATCTAGGTGTAACTTAAAAGTAAATATCTACTATAGAGTAAATCACCATGAAATCTTTGATCAAGTTAGAAAAAAGTCACAAAAGTTACTGACTGTGTTTTTCAAAAGAGACACAGATATACAGAAGAGTCTTTTGGACTCTGTGGGAGAGGGAGAGGGTGGGATGATTTGGGAGAATGGCATTGAAACATGTACAATATCATATAAGAAATGAATCGCCAGTCTAGGTTCGATGCAGGATACAGGATGCTTGGGGCTGGTGCACTGGGATGACCCAGAGGGATGGTATGGGGAGGGAGGTGGGAGGGAGATCAGGATTGGGAACACATGTACACCGGTGGAGGATTCATCTTGAAGTATGGCAAAACCAATACAATATTGTAAAGTAAATAAATAAATAAATATATTTTTTTTAAAATGATGCCAATGTGCTCCTTACTCCTTTAACTCTCTGAAAACCTATATACATGTCAGCTATCATTATGTAAAAACTAACCAAATAAGTCTCAGTGACAAATAAGTATTTATTTTGCTGATGCACCTGTGGTTTGAATGGGTGAGTGAAGAATCAGTTGATCTAGATAAATTTCAGTTGAGCAGCTCTAATCCATGGGCTAACAATAGATTTGATCTGTGAACCTCTTCACCACCTCCTGGAACAAAGCAGGCTTGCCAGGGTACATATATTATTTTCATGGCAGTGGCAAGAGGACAAGAAAAAGCATTTGATGGCTCTTCAGTAGAGCTGCCAAGTAAAATACAGGGTGCTTAGTTATATTTGAATTTCAGATAAACAACAAGTATTTTTTAGCATAAGTACATCCTATGCAATATTTGGGACATCCTTATACTAAGATCAATTATTACTTTCTTGAGTTTCAAATTTAACTGGGCAGTCTGTAAATTGGTAAAGAATCCACCTGTAATGCAAGAGACATGGGCTCGATTCCTGTGTTGGGAATATTCCTTGGAGGAAAGTATGGCAACCCACTGCAGTATTCTTGCCAGGAGAATCCCATGGACAGGGAGCCTGGTGGGCTACAGCCCATAGGGCCGCAGGAGTTGAAGACAACTGAAGCAGCTGAGCACACACGTGGCGGCCCTAGTCATGACACAGGTGTGGAGCTGGCATATAACTGAGTCATCCAGATTTCACTAGCCAAAGAAAGCCACATGGCAGACAGCCACGAGTGAAGGGCCTGGTACATATAAGTCACGGAGAGGAGAGAGTGAATGTTTTGAACAACCTACCACAATTTGTTAAGTCCTGCAATAAAAGCAACAGAGCATAAATTAGGTATTTTATGAAAGTGAAAGTCTCTCAGTCATGTCCAACTCTTTGTGACCTCATGGACTGTAGTCTGCCAGGCTTCTCTGTCCATGGGATTCTCCAGGCCAGAATACTGGAGTGGGTAGCCTATTCCTCCTCCAAGGGATCTTCCCAACCCAGGGATTAAACCCAGGTCTCCCACATTGCAGGAAGATTCTTTACCGTCTGAGTCACCAGGGAATCCCTGATATTTTATACTTTTTTCTTTTACTTAGTTTTCAAAAACCCATGTCAGCAGTATAAAGTAATATTGTCAGTTCCATACACTTTAAAGTAAAATCAGTCTTTTTTTTTTACTTTGTTTTTATGTTTTAAAGAAAAGGTAACATACAAATATTTCTCAATAATATGTCAGTTAAGTTTAAATACTCATTTCCTAGAACAATGGTATTTTTCAGTTTCAGTTTGTCCATGCATAATTTTGTGTCTGTTTGTATTAAAACAATTATATACTTATCTGAATACTTTTTCTTATCATATCTCAGCTACAGTACAAATTTGTATTTCATCTCTGTGTTAGAGAAGCCATTCCAAGAATAGCTCCAAACATCTTTAAGTATTGGAAGTTTCTCATCCTTTTTTTTTAACTTATACTTTTTTTGAGTAGTTTTAAATTCATCTGTACATAACTGTCTATGGAAAAACTGTAACTTAATCTATGTTGACCTAAGTGAAGTTTCTGCTTTGTAATCTGTCTAGATTTGTCAGCTGTCTTTCCAAGGAACAAGTGTCTTTTAATTTCATGGCTGCAATCACCATCTACAGTTATTTTAGAGCCCCACAAAACAAAATCTGTCACTGTTCCACTTTTTCCCCTTCTATTGTATGAAGTAGTTATGAGCTTAGTTTTCTGAATGTTGAGTTTCAAGTCAGCTTTTTCACTCTCCTCTTTCACCTTCTTCAAGAGGCTTTTTAGTTCCTCTTCACTTCCTGCCATTAGAGTGGTATCTTCTGGATATCTGAGGTTATTGATATTTCTCCCAGCAATCTTGATTCTGGCTTGTGATTGGTCTAGCCTGGCATTTTTCATGATGTCTTCTGCACAAGTTAAATAAGCAGGATGTAAATATACAGCTTTGTTCTATTCCTTTCCCAGTTTTTGAACCAGTCTTTTGTTACATGTTTGGTTTGTTGTTTCCAGGCTTGAACACAGGTTTCTCAGTAGACAGGTATGGTGGTCTGCTATTCCCATCTCTTGAAGAATTTTTCACAGCTTATTGTGATCTACACAAGTCAAAGGCTTTAGTGTAGTCAAAGAAACAGATGTTTTTTCAGGAATTCCCTTGCTTTCTCCATGATCCAGTGATTGCTGGCAATTTGATCTCTGGTACCTCTGCCTTTTTTAAACGCAGCTTATACATCTAGAAGTTCTCAGTCCGTATACTGCTGAAGCCTGTCTTGGAGGATTTTGAGCATAACCTTGCTAGCATGTGAAATGAGCATAACTGTACAGTAGTTTGAACATTCTGTGGCATTGCCCTTCTTTGGGATTGGGATTCCCTAGTGCTCAGAGAGTAAAGAGTCTGCCTGCAATGCGGGAAACCCAGGTTTGATCCTTGGGCCAGGAAGATCCCCTGGGGAAGGAAATGGCAACCCAATCCAATATTCTCTAGAAAATCCCATGGATGGAGGAGCCTGGCAGGCCACAGTCCATAGGGTTGCAAGGAGTCAGACATGACTCAGCAACTTCACTTCGCTTCACTTCTTTGGATTGGAATGAAAAGTGACCTTTTCCAGCTCTTTGGCCTCTACTGAGTTTTTCAAATTTGCTAACATATCAAGTGCAGCACTTTAACAGCATTGTCTCTCAGGATTTTAAATAGTTCAGTTGGAAATCCATCATCTCCACTAGCTTTGTTCATAGTAATGTTTCCTAAGGCTCACTTGCCTTCACACTCCAAGGTGTCCAACTCTTAGTGTATGATCGCACCATCATGGTTATTTGTGTCAATTTGATGCTTTTGTATAGTTCTTCTGTGTATTCTTGCCACTCCTTAATCTCTTCTGCTTCTATTAGGTCTTAATCATTTCTGTTCTTTATAGTGCCCATGCTTGCATGAAATGTTCCCTTGATAATCTCCAATTTTCTTGAAGAAATCTCTAGTCTTTCCCATTATATTTTTTCCCTTTATTTCTTTACATTGTTTATTCAAGAAAGCCTTATCTCTCCTTGCTTTCATGGATCACAGCCTTGTTGTGGCAAAGGGGCTTGCATAGTTCAGTGAAGACATGAGTCATGTCATGCTGGCTGCCCAAGATGGATGAGTCACAATCAAGGGTTCTGACAAAATGTGGTCCACTGGTGAAGGAAATGGCAACCCATTCCTGTTTTTCTTGCCATGAGAACCCCATGGACACTATGAAAAGGCAAAAATATGACACCAGAAGATGAACATCCCCAGGTCAGAAAGTATCCAATATATTACTCAAGGAGAGTGGAGGGCAATCACTAATAGCTCCAGAAAGAATGAAGTGACTGGGCCAAAGCAGAAATGACCTCAGTTGTGGATATGTCTGGTGGTGAAACATAAAGTCTGATGCTGTAAAGAACAATATTGCATAGGATCCTGGAATGTTAGGTCCATGAATCAAGGTAAATTGATCATGGTCGAGCAGGAGATGGCAAGAGTGAACATCAACATCTTAGGAATCAGGGAATTAAAATGGATGAAAATAGGTGAGTTTAATTCTGATGACCATTATATCTACTATTGTGGGCAAGAATCCCTTAGAAGAAATGGAATAGCCCTCACAGTTAATAGAAGAGTCTGAAATGCAGTACTTGGGTGCAATTTCAAAAAAACAGAATGATCTCAGTTTGTTTCCAAGGCAAACCATTCAACATCACAGTAATCCAAGTCTATGCCCAACCACTGATCCCAGTGGATCTGAAGTTGACTGGTTCTATGAAGACCTACAACATCTTCTAGAACTAACATGGGAAAAGGATGTCCTTTTCATCACAGGAGATTGGAATGCAAAAGCTCTGTGTCGAGATTCATCTTTTTTTTTTTCTTTTTTTTGCAATTGGATGTCCATGTGTTCCAGCATCATTTTAAAAAGTCTATCCTTGCTCCATTGTATTACCTTTGATCTTTTGTCAAAGATCAGTTAACATTGTTTGAGAGAGTGAAGTCGCTCAGTTTGTCCGACTCTTTGCGACCCTATGGACTGTAGCCTACCAGGCTCCTCTGTCCGTGGGATTTTCCAGGCAATAGCACTGGAGTGGATTGCCATTTCCTTCCCCAAGGGATATTCCCAACCCAGGGATTGAACCCAGGTCTCCCTCATTGTAGACAGATGTTTTACCATCTGAGCCACCAGGGAAGTTTAAGTGGGTCTGTTTCTGAGCTCTCCATTCTGTACTATTGGTCTGTTTGTCTGTTCTCTCACCAGTAGCACACTGTCTTGATTACTGCAGATTTATAGTAAGCCTTATGGTCATCCAAATTTGTTCTTCTTTAATATTTGTTGACTATTCTGGTCTTTGCCTCTCTGTATAAACTTGTTGAGGTCCACAATAAGTTGACGAGACTTTGTTTGGGAAATGTATGAAGAAGAACTGGAAGGTGTTTTAGAGTATATTTTTCTATGGATTATTTTTAAAAATCAGAACCTCTTCAATTATCTCTGGTAATTGAGATCCAGTAACAGAGTGGTTTTACACTAATGGATCATTTCTCTTGTCCTAGTTTGGGTGTAATTTGTGCCTACTCAGTTCCTGCTGTATGCTATGGCATTACCTATTTTTAAAAATACATGGTGAAGTATTATTAATATTACTTCAAAGCAGAAATCATTCAGAAGCAAATAGATAAGCAAGAGCATTGACAGTATGGGAGTATATTTTGATTATTTGAACAAGAAAACTATTTGTGAGAGGTACATAGATTTTTGAATGCTTTATGTATACATTTATTCACTCCTTTATTCATTATGTAGTCTATAAGCATCTCTTAAGTATCATAAACATATAGACATTGTGATGATAATAGAATAAATGAAGATGCCACCAGTTTTCTAAACTAATATATAATATATATATATTTTTTCTGAATACAAGATCGTATACCACACTTTGCATACATCATTTCCTATAATCATCATTGAAAATCAGATAAATTGGGAATTTTAGTACTCATTAAACTAGTTAAGAAACTGAAGGCTAAGGCTGGACTTGCCATGATTATAAGTTAATGATACATGGGACCAGAATTTAAACCTCAATTTTTTCCCCTGTTGGAAGCCATGTGTTTTAACCTCATTTTACTGTCTGATAAGGAAAACTTCAATGAATGTAAAAGACAGCATGTACAGGGTTTGAGAACATGCACTTTGAGTTAAATAAACCTAGTTTTAATTTTTGACTGACATGGACTGTACAATCCTGGGCAAGTTATTTAGAGTTTCAATGTTCAGTTTATTTGCAAGGAGGAAGAATGGACAAAATAGCACTGATATCACAGGCTTCTTAACTAGCACCATGC
>NW_017201731.1:0-6597 GCF_001704415.2 Capra hircus | reverse complement strand
CCAGGAAGTTTTCCCACAGGGCTGTCCCACGTACCACCATGGTGTGAGTCGATGCTCGGCTTGAACGTCGAGGCAGTGCAGGAAAACAGGTTTCACTGGAATGGACTGAGATATCTGGGGGACTCTGGGAATGGTGGCACGACCCTGGAGTTCCTCTTCGCCTTTCCTGTGGAGAGCGCCTCCTCTTGAGATGCGACGGGAACCCGGGAATTCTTTCCCGACAACGCAGGGAGAATTATCCCTCCTCTCGAGCTAGCAGGCGGAAACTGGGCTCCTCTGGATGTGGGCGGGACTCTCATGCTTCCTCTCGAGTGGAGACGGGTATGTCGAGGAACTTCTTGAGTTACCGCAAGGGTGTGAATTACACTTGGAAGTTCCTGAGGTTAGTTGTGATTAGCCTCGAAACACCTCAGCGGAAATGAGCCTCATCTCGCCAGGAGGGGAGAACCTCCTGGATTTTCTCGAGTTGCGGCATGTGCTCTCGTCTTACGACGGGGACCTCAGGGACCCGCTCTGGTGGCCTCAGGAAAGGCAAGTCCCAAGCGAGATGCTCGGGGCCTCTCGGAATTCCTCTCCTGTCGATGCTGGAGCCTACGACCTTGTGTGGAGTCGGTGCCAGAACCTGAGGATTCCTCTCCAGTGCTGACATGGAACTTGGGTACTTCTGGAGTCTCCCCAGGGGAGTCAGTCCTCGTCTCGAGTGGGGCCTTGCACGTGCGCTTTCCTCCGAGCTGTAGCAGCAGTGTCACGCGTCCCTTCACGTGGATCAAGGGATCTGTGGCTAGCCCTCGAGGCTTTCCCATGAGGCTTTCCCACAGGGCTGTCCCACGTGCCACCGTGGTGTGAGTCGATCCTCGGCTTGAAGTCGAGGCAGTGCAGGGAAAACAGGTTTTCCCTGGAATGGACTGAGACATCTGGGGGATTGGGAATGGTGTCACGAACCTGGATTTCCTCTCGCCTTTCCAGAGGAGAGCGCCTCCTCTTGAGATGCGAAGGGAACGCCGGGAATTCTTTCCCGACCACACAGGGAAAGGATCCCACCTCTCGAGCTATGAGGCGGAATCGGGGCTCATCTGGATGTGGGCAGGACTCCTGTGCTTCCTCTCGAGTGGAGACGGGTATGTCGGGAATTTCTTGAGTTGCAGCCAGGTTGTGAAGAACCCTTTGAAATTTTCAGAGATTAGGTGTGATTAGCTTCGAGACGCCTCAGCGGAAATGGGCCTCATCTCGCCTGGAGGGGACAACCTCCTGGATTTTCTCCAGTTGAGGCAGGTGCTCACAACTTACGACCGGGACCTCAGGGACCTGCTCTGGTGGCCTCAGGAAAGACCAGTCCCCATGGGAATTGCTCGGGGCCTCTCGGGATTCCTCTCCCGTCGATGCCGGGGCCTAAGACATTGTGTGGAGATGGTGCCGGAACCTCAGGATTCCTCTCCAGTGCTGACATGGATCTTGAGGGACTTCTGGAGTCTCCCCAGGGAAGTCAGTCCTCGTCTTCAGTGGTGGCATGCACGTGCACTTTCCTCCCGAGCTGTAGCAGCAGTGTCACCCTTCCCTTGGCGTGGATCAAGGGATCTGTGGCTTTCCCTAGAGGATTTCCCACGAGGTTTTCCCACGAGGCTTTCCCACAGGGCTGTCCCACGTGCCACCGTGGTGTGAGTCGATCCTCGGCTTGAAAGTCGAGGCACTTCAGGGAAAACAGGTTTCCCTGGAATGGACTGAGATATCTGGGGGACTCTGGGAATGGTGGCACCACCCTGGAGTTCCTCTCGCCTTTCCTGTGGAGAGCGCCTCCTCTGGAGATGCGACGGGAACCCCGGGAATTCTTTCCCGACACACAGTGAAAGGATCCCTCGTCTCGAGCTATGAGGGAGAAAGGGGCTCCTCTGGATGTGGGCGGGACTCTCGTGCTTCCTCTCGAGTGGAGACGGGTATGTCGGGGAACTTCTTGAGTTGCAGCAAGGGTGTGAAGGACCCTTTGGAAGTTCCAGAGGTTAGGTGTGATTAGCTTCGAGACGCCTCAGCGGAAATGGGCCTCATCTTGCCTGGAGGGAGAACCTCCTGGATTTTCTCGAGTTGTGGCAGGTGCTCTCGACATATGACGGGGACCTCAGGGACCCGCACTGGTGGCCTCAGGGAAGGCCAGTCCCCATGCGAGTTGCTCGGGGCCCTCTCTGGATACCTGTCCCATGGATGCCGGGGTCTAATACCTTGTGTTGAGTCGGTGCCGGAACTGAGGATTCCTCTCCAGTGTGACATGGATCTTGGGGTACTTCTGGAGTCTCCCCAGGGGAGTCAGACATCGACTCGAGTGAGGGCAGCCACGTGCGCTTTCCTCCCGAGCTCTAGCAGCAGTGATACGCTTCCCTTCGCGTGTATCAAGGGATCTGTGGCTTTCCTCGAGGCTTTCCCACGAGCCTTTCCCACGAGGCTTTTCCACGAGCCTTGCTGTCCACGTGCCACCGTGGTGTGAGTCGATCCTCGGCTTGAAAGTCGAGGCATTGCAGGGAAAAAGGTTTCCCTGGAATGGACAGAGACATCTGGGTGACTCTGGGAATGGTGGCACGAACCTGGATTTCCTCTCGCCTTTCCTGTGGTGAGCGCAACCTCTTGAGATGCGATGGGAACGCCGGGAATTCTTTCCCGACCACGCAGGAAAGGATCCCTCCTCTCGAACTAGGAGGCGGAATCGGGGCTCCTCTGTATGTGGGCGGGACTCTCGTGCTTCCTCTCCACTGGAGACGGGTATGTCGTCGAGTTTCTTGAGTTGCAGCAAGGGTGTGAAGGACCCTTTGGAAGTTCCACAGGTTAGGTGTGATTAGCCTGGATATGGCTCAGCGGAAATGGGCCTCATCTCGCCTGGAGGGAAGAACCACCTGGATTTTCTCCAGTTGAGGCAGGTGCTCACAACTTACGACCGGGACCTCAGGGACCTGCTCTGGTGGCCTCAGGAAAGACCAGTCCCCATGCGAATTGCTCGGGGGCCTCTCGGGATTCCTCTCCCGTCGATGCCGAGGCCTAAGACCTTATGTGGAGATGGTGCCAGAACCTGAGGATTCCTCTCCAGTGCTGACATGGATCTTGGGGTACTTCTGGAGTCTCCCCAGGGGAGTGAGTCCTTGTCTCGAGTGGGGGCATGCACGTGCGCTTTCCTCCGAGATGTAGCAGCAGTGTCACGCTTCCCTTCGCGTGGATCAAGGGATCTGTGGCTTTCCCTCGAGGCTTTCCCAAGAGGATTTCCCACGAGGCTTTCCCACAGGGCTATCCCACGTGCCACCATGGTGTGAGTCGATCCTCGCCGTGAAATTCGAGGCAGTGCAGGAAAAACAGTTTCCTCTGGAATGGACTGAGACATCTGGGTGACTCTGTGAATGGTGGCACGACCCTGGAGTTCCTCTCGCCTTTCCTGTGGAGAGCGCTTCCCTTGAAATGCGAGCGGAATGGCGGGTATTATTTCCTGACCAAGCAGGGAAAGGATCCCTCATGTCGAGCTTCCATACCAAAACGGCGTCTCCTCTGGATGTGGCGGGACCCTTGTGCTTCCTCTCGAGTGGAGACGGGGTATGTCGGGGAACTTCTTGAGTTGCAGCAAGGACCTTTTGAATTTCCAGAGTTTAGGTGTGATGAGCCTCCAGACGCCTCCGAGGAAATGGGCCTCATCTCGCCTGGAGGGGAGAACCTCCTGGATTTTCTAGAGTTGGGCAGGGTCTCTCGAGTTACGACAGGGACATCAGGGACCCGCTCTGGTGGCCTCAGGAAAGGCCAATGCCCATGGAAGTTGCAAGGGGGCCTTTCGGGATTCCTCTCCGTCGATGCCGGGCCTAAGACCTTGTGTGGAGTCGGGTGCCGGAACCTGAGGATTCCTCTCCAGTGCTGACATGGATCTTGGGTACTTCTGGAGTCTCCCCAGGGGAGTCAGACCTCGACTCTAGTGGGGGCAGGCCCGTGCGCTTTCCTCCCGAGCTCCTGCAGGAGTGTTACGCTTCCCTTCACGTGGATCAAGGGAGCAGTGGCTTTCCCTCGATGCTTTCCCACGAGGCTTTCCCACAGGGCTGTCCCACGTGCCACCATGGTGAGAGTCGATCCTCGGCTTGAAAGTCGAGCGAGTGCAGGGAAAACAGTTTTCCCTGGAATGGACTGAGACATCTGGGGGACTCTGGGAATGGTAGCACGACGCTGGAGTTCCTCTCGTCTTTCCTGAGGAGAGCGCCTCCTCTTGAGATGCGACGGGAACGCCGGGAATTCTTTCCCGACCACGCAGCGAAAGCATACCACCTCTCGAGCTATGAGGCGGAAACGGGGCTCATCTGGATGTGGGCAGGACTCCTGTGCTTCCTCTCGAGTGGAGAGGTATGTCGGGGAACTTCTTGAGTTGCAGCGAGGCTGTGAAGGACGCTTTGGAAGTTCCAGATGTTAGGTGTGATTAGCCCCAAGACGCCTCAGCGGAAATGGGCCTCATCTCGCCTGGAGGGAGAACCTCCTGGATATTCTCCAGTTGAGGCAGGTGCTCACAACTTACGACCGGGACCTCAGGGACCTGCTCTGGTGACCTCAGGAAAGACCAGTCCCCATGCGAATTGCTCGGGGGCCTCTCAGGATTCCTCTCCCGTCGATGCCAGGGCCTAAGACATTGTGTGGAGATGGTGCCGGAACCTCAGGATTCCTCTCCAGTGCTGACAAGGATCTTGAGGGACTTCTGGAGTCTCCCCAGGGAAGTCAGTCCTCGTCTCCAGTGGTGGCATGCACGTGCGCTTTCCTCCCGAGCTGTAGCAGCAGTGTCACGCTTCCCTTGGCGTGGATCAAGGGATCTGTGGCTTTCCCTCGAGGATTTCCCACGAGGTTTTCCCACGAGGCTTTCCCACAGGGCTGTCCCACGTGCCACGGTGGTGTGAGTCAATCCTCGGCTTGAAAGTGGAGGCAGTGCAGGGAAAACAGGTTTCCCTGGAATGGACTGAGATATCTGGGGGACTCTGGGAATGGTGGCACGACCCTGGAGTTCCTCTCGCCTTTCCTGTGGAGAGCGCCTCCTCTGGAGATGCGACGGGAACCCCAGGAATTCTTTCCCGACACACAGTGAAAGGATACCTCGTCTCGAGCTATGAGGGAGAAAAGGGGCTCCTCTGGATGTGGGCGGGACTCTCGTGCTTCCTCTCGAGTGGAGACGGGTATGTCGGGGAACTTCTTGAGTTGCAGCAAGGGGTGTGAAGGACCCTTTGGAAGTTCCAGAGGTTTAGGTGTGATTAGCTTGAGACGCCTCAGCGGAAATGGGCCTCATCTGACCTGGAGGGGAGAATATCCTGGTTTTTATCGAGTTTCGGCAGTGCTCTCGACTTACGACGGGGACCTCAGTGATCCGCTCTGGTGGCCTCAGGAAAGGCCAGTCCCCATGCAAGTTGCGCGGGGGCCTCTCGGGATTCCTCTCCCGTCGAAGCCGGGGCCTAAGTCGTTGTGTGGAGTCGGTGCCGGAACCTCAGGATTCCTCTCCAGTGCTGACATGGATCTTGGGGTACTTCTGGAGTCTCCCCAGGGGAGTCAGTCCTCGTCTCGAGAGGGACATGCACGTGCGCTTTCTCCCGAGCTCTAGCAGCAGTGATACGCTTCTGTTCGCGTGGATCAAGGGATCAGTGCCTTTCCCTAGAGGCTTTCCCACGAGCCTTTCCACGAGGCTTTCCCACGGGCCTTTCCCACGTGCTGTCCCGTGCCACCGTGGTGTGAGTCGATCCTCGGCTTGAAAGTCGAGGCATTGCAGGGAAAACAGGTTTCCCTGGAATGGACAGAGACATCTGGCTGACTCTGGGAATGGTGGCACGAACCTGGATTTCCTCTCGCCTTTCCTGTGGAGAGCGCCTCCTCTTGAGATGCGATGGGAACGCCGGGAATTCTTTCCCGACCACGCAGGAAAGGATCCTCCTATCGATCTAGGAGCGGAAACGGGCTCCTCTAGATGTGAGCGGGACTCTCGTGCTTCCTCTCCACTGGAGACCGGTATGTCAGGGAGCTTCTTGAGTTGCAGCAAGGATGTGAAGGACCCTTTGGAAGTTCCACAGGTTAGGTGTGATTAGCCTGGATATGGCTCAGCAGAAATGGGCCTCATCTCGCCTGGAGGGAAGAACCACCTGGATTTTCAGTTGAGGCAGGTGCTCACAACTTACGACCGGGGACATTAGGGACCTGCTCTGGTGGCTCAGGAAAGACCAGTCCCCATGCGTATTGCTCGGGGCCTCTCGGATTCCTCTCCCGTCGATGCCGGCCTAAGACCTTGTGTGGAGATGGTGCCAGAACCTGAGGATTCCTCTCCAGTGCTGACATGGATCTTGGGATACTTCTGGAGTCCCCAGGGGAGTCAGTCCTTGCTCGAGTGGGGCATGCACGTGCGCTTTCCTCCCGAGATGTAGCAGCAGTGTCATGCTTCCTTCGTGGATCAATGGATCTGTGGCTTTCCTCGAGGCTTTCCAAGAGGATTTCCCACGAGGCTTTCCACAGGGCTATCCCGCGTGCCATGTGGTTTGAGTCGATCCTCGCCGTGAAATTCGAGGCAGTGCAGGGAAAACAGATTCCTCTGGAATGGACTGAGACATCTGGGTGACACTGTGATGG
>NW_017201730.1:0-6598 GCF_001704415.2 Capra hircus | reverse complement strand
AGGCACACGGAAGCTTAAAAACATCCTAGGAATGTAGGAGCTTCCGAGGAGTCAAAATCTTAGAATAGGACTGATTAAAGGTTTCATTTTTTGGGTCAATGCTTGCTGCCAAATTTTCATATCCTTTATTTTTAGATATAGTTGGTATATAGAAAAACAAGTAGTAGACCTGTATTAGCAACATTAGATCTTCGAGTTAAGTAGCCTTCTTTGTTATATCCCACTGCACCTTTGTTCTATAGAGATGTAACTTTAATGCTTTAAGGAGATGCAAATTAAAGAAAATCACTTCAGGGGAAACAAAATCAACATTCATTAAGGAAGAGAGATAAAAAGTGTTAACAAGCTTCTTGGCCAGAAGATAATGTAAATCACCTGAGACCTTTTGTATACAAAATGATGTATAGAAAGAGTCTGGGCTGCGAACGCTACATAATTCTGTGTTACCCATTGATCTCCGTGTTTTATCAAAAGTAATAAAGGCCTTCTGAAACAATAAAGGACGGGGGCCAGGGGCCGGGGACCAGTTTCTCGACCAAGTTTCTCGAACTAGTCTCTCGGCCTGGTTTCTTGGGACTCTGGCTCCCCCCATGTCTCTCTCTCTCCTCTTCTCTCCCCTTCCCTCTCTCTGCTCTTTACTTTAACTTCAGGCTGAATCTCCATCTGGGGCGCGGAGGCTCGCCAGGTCTACTTACTTGCCCGGCTGTTAAGACCCGCGCGAAAGGGAGCTTAAGGCGAGCACCCTTAGATATTCAAGCGGGCGCCGGTGGCCCAGCGTAGATGGTGCAAATTCCTTGTCTGGAATTTTATTGGCCTTCCGCGTAAACCAAGCTATTCAGCCCTCTTCCTCCACTTAATCTTCTTACTACACTATAGTTTCCTAATCTAATCTTACATTAATAAATAAAACAAGTCTTTCCACGCCAACGCCGTCCACCTTCGAATTCCCTGGATCCACCGGGGCTGGACCCCGGCAGGCGGGACCCTTCTGCTTCCTCTCGAGTGCATACGGGTATATCGGGGAACTTCTTGAGTTGCAGCAAGGGTGTGAAGGAACCTTTGGACGGTTCAGGGGGTAGGTGTGATTGGCCTCGAGATGCTTCAGCAATAATTCGCCTCTGTTCGCCTGGAGGGGAGAACCTCCAGGATTTTCTCGACTTGCGGCAGGTGCTCTCGACTTACGACGGGGACCTCAGGGACCCGCTCTGGTGGCCTCAGGAAAGGCAGGTCCCCATGCGAGTTGCTAGGGGACCTCCCTGGATTCCTCTACCGTAGATGCCGGAACCTAAGACCTTGTCTGGAGTTGGGGCCGGAACGTGAGGATTTCTCTCCAGGCCTGACATGGATCCTGGGGTACTTCTGGAGGCGATTCAGTCCTCATCTCGAGTGGGGGCATTCACGTGCGCTTTCCTCCCGAGCTCTAGAACCAGTGTCAGTCTTCCCGGCCCGACGATCAAGGGATCTGTGGCTTTCCCTTTGGGCATTCCCACCAAGTTTTCCAAACAGGCTTTCCCACAGGGCTGTCCCAAGTGCCACCGTTGTGTGGGTCGATAATCTGCATGAATGTCGAGGCAGTGCAGGGAAAACAGGTGTCCCTGGCATGGACTGAGACATCTGGAGGACTCTGGGAATGGTGGCACGACCCTGGAGTTCCTCTGGCCTTTCCTGTGGAGAGCGCCTGTTCTTGAGAGGCGACGGGAACACCGGGAATTCTTTCCCGACCACACACTGAAAGGATTCCCCGTCTCGAGCTAGGAGGCGGAAACGGGGCTCCTCTGGATGTGGGCGGGACTCTCGTCCTTCCTCTCGAGTGGAGACGGGTATGTCGGGGAACTTCTTGAGTTGCAGAAAGGGTGTGAAGGATCCTTTGGAAGTTCCTGAGGTTAGGTGTGATTAGCCTCGAGACACCTCAGCGGAAATGGGCCTCATCTCGCCTGGAGGGGAGAACCTCCTGGATTTTCTCGAGTTGTGGCACGTGCTCTGGACTTACGACGGGGACCTCAGGGACCCGCTCTGGTGGCCTCAGGAAAGACCATTCCCCATGCGAGTTGCTCGGGGCCTCTCGGATTTCCTCTTCCATCGATGCCAGGGTCTAAGACCTTGTGTGGAGTCGGTGCTGGAACCTGAGGATTCCTCTCCAGTGCTGACATGGATCTTGGGGTACTTCTGGAGTCTCCCCAGGGGAGTCAGTCCTCGTCTCGAGTGGGGGCATGCACGTGCGCTTTACTCTCGAGCTGTAGCAGCAGTGTCACGCTTCCCTTCGCGTGGCTCAAGGGATCTGTGGCTTTCCCTCGAGGCTTTCCCAGGAGGCTTTCCCACGAGGCTTTTCCACAGGGCTGTCCCACGTGCCACCGTGGTGTGACTCGATCCTCGGCTTGATGTCGAGGCAGTGGAGGGAAAACAGGTTTCCCTGGAATGGACTGAGACATCTGCGGGACTCTGGGAATGGTGGCACGACCCTGGAGTTCTTCTTGCCTTTCCTGTGGAGAGTGCCTCCTCTTGAGATGCGACGGGAATGCCGGGAATTCTTCCCCGACCACGCAGGAAAGGATCCCTCCTCTCGAGCAAGGAGGCGGAAACGGGGTTCCTCTGGATGTGAGCGGGATTCTCGTGCTTCCTCTCGAGTGGAGACGGATATGTCGGGAACCTCTTGAGTTGCAGCAAGGGTGTGAAGGACCCTTTGGAAGTTCCAGAGGTTAGGTGTGAATAGCCTCGAGACGCCTCAGCGGAAATGGGCCTCATCTCGCCTGGAGGGGAGAACCTCTTGGATTTTCTCGAGTTGCGGCAGGTGCTCTCGACTTACGACGGGGACCCCTGGGACCCGCTCTGGAGGCCTCAGTAAAGGCCAGTTCCCATGCGAGTTGCTCGGGGGCCTCTCGGGATTCCTCTCCCGTCGATGCTGGGGGTAAGACCTTGTGTGGAGTCAGTGTCGGAACCTGAGGATTCCTCTCCAGTGCTGACATGGATCTTGGGGTACTTCTGGAGTCTCCCCAGGGGAGTCAGTCCTCGTCTTGAATGGGGGCATGCACGTGCGCTTTCCTCCCGAGCGTTAGCAGCAGTGTCGCGCTTCCCTTCGCGTAAATCAAGGGATCAGGGGCTTTCCAAGGAGGCTTTCCCACGAGGCTTTCCCACGAGGCTTTCCCACAGGGCTGTCCCACATGCAACCGTGGTGTGAGTCGATCCTCGGCTTGAAAGTCGAGGCAGTGCAGGGAAAATAGGTTTCCCTGGAATGTTTGGAGACATCTGGTTTGTCTCTGGAAATGGTGGCACTAGCCTGGAGTTCCTCTCGCCTTTCCTGTGGAGAGTGCCTCCTCTTGAGATGCGAAGGGAACGCCGGGAATTCTATCCCGACCACGCAGGGAAAGGATCCCTCCTCTCAAGCTAGGAGGCGGAAACGGGGCTCCTCTAGATGTGGGTGGAACTCTCGTGCTTCCTTCTCGAGTGGAGACGGGTATGTCGGGGAACTTCTTGAGTTGCAGCAAGGGTGTGAAGGACCCTTTGGAAATTCCAGATATGAGATGTGATTAGCCTCGAGACGCCTCTGCGGAAATGGGCCTCATCTCGCCTGGAGGGGAGAACCTCCTGGATTTTCTCGAGTTGCGGCACGTGCTCTCTAATAACGTCGGGAACCTCAGGGAGCCGCTCTGGTGGCCTCAGGAAAGGCAAGTCCCCATGCGAGTTGCTCGGGGGCCTCACAGGGGCCTCTCGGGTTTCCTCTTCCGTCGATGCTGGGGACTAAGACCTTGTGTGGAGTAAGTGCCGGAACCTGAGGATGCCTCTCCAGTGCTGACATGGATCTTGGGGTACTTCTGGAGTCTCCCCAGGGGAGTCAGTCTCGTCTCGAGTGGGGGGCATGCACGTGGGCTTTCCACCCAGGCTGTAGCAGCAGTGTCACCATTCTCTTCGCGAGGATCAACGGATCTGTGGCTTTCCCTCGAGGCTTTCCCTCGAGGCTTTCCCACGAGGCTTTCCCACAGGGCTGTCCCACGTTCCACCGTGGTGTTAGTCGATCCTCGGCTTGAAAGTCGAGGCAGTGCAGGGAAAACAGGTTTCCCTGGAACGGACTGAGTCTTCTGGGGGACTCTGGGAATGTGGCACGACCCTGGAAGTTCCTCTCGCCTTTCCTGTGGAGAGCGCCTCCTCTTGAGATGCGACGGGAACGCCGGGAATTCTTTCCCGAACACGCAGGGAAAGGATCTCTCCTCTCGAGCTAGGAGGCCGGAAACGGGGCTCCTCTCGATGTAGGCGGGACTCTCGTGCTTCCTCTCGAGTGGAGACGGGTATGTCGGGGAACTTCTTGAGTTGCAGCAAGGGTGTGAAGGACCCTTTGGAAGTTCCAGATCTTTGATGTGATTAGCCTCAAGTCGCCCTCTGCGGTAATGGGCCTCATCTCTCCTGGAGGGGAGAACCTCCTGGATTTTCTCGAGTTGCGGCAGGTGCTCTCGACTTACGACGGAGACCCCTGGTACCCGCTCTGGTGGCCTCAGGAAAGGCCAGTCCCCATACGAGTTGCTCGGGGCCTCTCAGGATTCCTCTCCCTTCGATTGCCGGTGCCTAAGATCTTGTGTCGAGTTGGTTCCGGAACCTGAGCATTCCTCTCCAGTGCTGACATGGATCTTGGGGTACTTCTGGAGTCTCCCCAGAAAAGTCAGTCCTCGTCTCGAGTGGGGGCATGCACGTGCGCTTTCCTCCGAGCTGTAGCAGCAGTGTCACGCTTCACTTCGCGTGGATCAAGGGATCTATGGCTTTCCAAGGAGGCTTTCCCACGAGGTTTTCCCACGAGGCTTTCCCACAGGGCTGTCCCACGTGCCACCGTGGTGTGAATCGATCCTCAGCTTGAAAGTCGAGGCAGTGCAGGGAAAACAGGTTTCCCTGGAATGGACTGAGACATTTGGGGAATCTGGGAATGGTGGCACGACCCTGGAGTTCCTCTCGCCTTTCCTGTGGAGAGCGCCTTCTCTTGAGATGCGACGGGAACGCCGGGAATTCCTTCCCCGACCACGCAGGGAAACGATACCTCCTCTCGAGCTAGGAAACGGAAACGGGGCTCCTCTGGATGTGGGTGGGATTATCGTGCTTCCTCTCGAGTGGAGACGGGTATGTTGGGCATCTTCTTGAGTTGCAGCAAGTGTGTGAAGGACCTTTGGAATTTCCAGATGTTAGGTGTGATTAGCCTCGAGACTCCTCAGCGGAAATGGGCCTCATCTCGAGTGGAGGGGAGAACCTCCTGGATTTTCTCGACTTGGGGCAGGTGCTCTCGACTTATGATGGGGACAACAGGGACCCGCTCTGGTGGCTTCAGGAAAGGCCAGTCCCCATGCGATTTGTTCGGGGCCTCTCGGGATTCCTCTCCCGTCGATGCCCGGGCCTAAGACCTTGTGTGGAGTCGGTGCCGGAACCTGAGGATTCCTCTCCAGTGCTGACATGGATCTTGGGAAACTTCTGGAGTCTCCCCTGGGAGTCAGTCCTCGTCTAGAGTGGGGCATGCACGTGCGCTTTCCTCCCGAGTGTAGCAGAAGTGTCACGCTTCCCTTCGCGTGGATCAAGGGATCTGTGGCTTTCCCTCGAGGCTTTCCCACGAGGCTTTCCCACAGGGCTGTCCCAGGTGCCCCTTCATGTGAGTCGATCCCGCTTGAAAGTCGAGGCAGTGCAGGGAAAATAGGTTCCCTGGAAGGGACTGAGACATCTGATTGTCTCTGGGGATGGTGGCACGACCTTGGAGTTCCTCGCTCTCGCCTTTCCTGTGGAGAGCCCCTCCTCTTCAGATGCGACGGGAATGCCGGGAATTCTTTCCCGACACGCAGGGAAAGGATCCCTCCTCTCGAGCTAGGAGGCAGAAACGGGGCTCCTCTGGATGTGGCCGGGACTCTCGTGCTTCCTCTCGAGTGGAGATGGGTATGTCGGGAACTTCTTGAGTTGCAGCAAGGTTGTGAAGGACCCTTTGGAAGTTCCAGAGGTTAGGTGTGATTAGCCTCGAGACGCCTCAGCGAAAATGGGCCTCATCTCGCTTGAAGGGGAGAACCTCCTGGATTTTCTCGAGTTGCAGCAGGTGCTCTCGACTTAAGACGTGGACCTCAGGGACCCGCCCTAGTGGCCTCAGGAAAGGCCAGTCCCCATGCGAGTTGCTCGGGGGCCTCTCAGGATTCCTCTCCCGTCTATGCCGGTGCCTAAGAACTTGTGTGGAGTCGGTGCCGGAACCTGAGCATTCCTCTCCAGTGCTGACATGGATCTTGGGGTACTTCTGGAGTCTCCCCAGGGGAGTTAGTCGTCGTCTTGAGTGGGGGGCATGCAAGTGAGCTTTCCTCCCCGAGCTGTAGCAGCAGTGTCACGCTTCCCTTCGCGAGGATCAAGGGATCTGTGGCTTTCCTCAAGGCTTTCCCGCGATGCTTTCCCACGAGGCTTTCCCACAGGGCTGTCCCACGTGCCACCGTGGTGTGAGTCGATCCTCGCTTGAAAGTGGAGGCAGTGCAGGGAAAACAGGTTTCCCTGGAATGGACTGAGACATCTGGGGGACTCTGGAATGGTGGCACGACCCTGGAGTTCCCCTCACCTTTCCTGTGTTGAGCGGCCTCCTCTTGAGTTGCGACGGGAATGCCGG
>NW_017201729.1:0-6598 GCF_001704415.2 Capra hircus | reverse complement strand
GACATCTGGGGGACTCTGGGAATGGGGGCACGACTCTGGAGTTCCTCTCGTTTTTCCTCTGGAGAGCGCCTCCTCTTGATGTGGGACGGGAATGCCGCGAATTCTTTCCCGACCACCAGGGAAAGGATCAAACCTCTCGAGCAATGAGGGAGGAAACGTGGCTCCTCTGGATGTGGGCGGGACTTTCCTGCTTCCTCTCGAGTGGAGACGGGTATGTCGGGGAACTTCTTGAGTTGCAGCAAGGGTGTGAAGGACCCTTTGGAAGTTCCATAGGTTAGGTTTGATTAGCCTCGAGACGTCTCAGTGGAAATGGGCCTCATCTCGCCTGGAGGGGAGAACCTCCTGGATTTTCTCGAGTTGCGACAGGTGCTCTCGACTTACGACGGGGACCTCAGGGACCCGCTCTGGTGGCCTCAGAAAAGGCCAGTCCCCATGCGAGTTGCACGGGTGCCTCTCGGGTTTCCTCTCCCGTCGATGCCGGGGCCTAAGACCTTGTGTGGCTTCGGTGCCGGAATCTGAGGATTCCTCTTCAGTGCTGACATGCTTCTTGGGGTACTTCTGGAGTCTCCCCAGGGGAGTCAGTCCTCGTCTCGAGTGGGGGCATGCACGTGCGCTTTCCTCCCGAGCTGTAGCAGCAGTGTCACGCATCCCTTCGCCTGGATCAAGGGATCTGTGGCTTTCCCTCGAGGCTTTCCCACGAGAGGTTTTCCCACAGGGATGTCCCACGTGCCACCGTGGTGTGAGTCCATTCTCGGCTAGAAAGTCGAGACAGTGCAGGGAAAACAGGTTTCCCTGGAATGGACTGAGACATCTGGGGGACTCTGGGAATGGTGGCACGACCCTGGAGTTCCTCTCGCCATTCCTGTAGAGAGCGCCTCCTCGTGAGATGTGACGGGAACGCCGCGAATTCTTTCCCGACCACGCAGGGAAAGGATCCCTCCTCTCGAGCTAGGAGGCGGAAACGGGTCTCTGCTGGATGTGGGCGGGAATCTCGTGCTTACTCTCGAGTGGAGACGGGTATGTCGGGGAACTTCCTGAGTTGCGGCAAGGGTGTGAAGGACCCTTTGGAAGTTCCAGAGGTTAGGTGTAATTAGCCTCGAGACGCCTCAGTGGAAATGGGCCTCATCTCGCCTGGAGGGGAGAACCCCCTGGATTTTCTCGAGTTGCGGCAGGTGCTCTCGACTTACGACGGGGACCTCAGGGACCCGTTCTGCTGGCCTCAGGAAAGGCCAGTCCCCATGTGAGTAGCTCAGGGGCCTCTCGGGATTCCTCTCCCCTTGATGTCGGAGACTAAGGTCTTGTGTGGAGTCGGTGCTGTAACCTGAGGATTCCTCTCCAGTGCTGACATAGATCTTGGGGTACTTCTGGAGTCTCCCCAGGGCAGTCAGTCCTCTACTCGAGTGGGGGCATGCACGTGCGCTTTCCTCCCGAGCTGTAGCAGCAGTGTCACGCTTCCCTTCGCGTGGATCAACGGATCTGTGGCTTTCCCTCGACGCTTTCCCAAGAGGCTTTTCCACGAGGCTTTCCACAGGGCTGTCCCACGTGCCACCGTGGTGTGAGTCGATCCTCGGCTTGAAAGTCGACGCAATGCAGGGAAAACAGGTTTCTCTGGAATGGACTGAGACATCTGGGGGACTCTGGGAATGGTGGCAAGACCCTGGAGTTCCTCTCGCCTATCCAGTGGAGAGCGCCTCCTCTTGAGATGCGACGGGAACGCCGGGAATTCTTTCCCGACCACGCAGGGAAAGGATCCCTCCGCTCGAGGTATGAGGCGGAAACGGGGCTGCTCTGGATTTGGGCGGGACTCTCGTGCTTCCTCTCGAGTGGAGACGGGTATGTCGGGGAACTTCTTGAGTTGCAGCAAGGGTGTGAAGGACCCTTCGGAAGTTCGAGAGGTTAGGTGTGATTAGCCTCGAGACGCCTCAGCAGAAATGGGCCTCATCTCGCCTGGAGGGGAGAACCTCCTGGATTTTCTCGAGTTGCGGCAGGTGCTCTCGACTTACGACTGGGACCTCAGGGACCCGCTCTGGTGGCCTCAGGAAAGGCCAGTCCCCATGCAGTTGCTCGGGGGCCTCTCGGGATTCCTCTCCCGTCGATGCCGGGCCCTGGGACCTTGTGTGGAGTCTGTGTCGGATCCTGAGGATTCCTCTCCAGTGCTGACATGGATCTTGGGTACTTCTGGAGTCTCCCAGGGGAGTCATTCCTCGTCGCGAGTGGAGATATGCACGTGGGTTTTCCACCCGAGCTGTAGCAGCAGTGTCAAGCTTCCCTTCGCGTGGATCATGGGATCTGTGGCTTTCCCTCGAGGCTTTCTCAGGAGACTTTCCCACGAGGCTTTCCCACAGGGCTGTCCCACATGCCACCGTGGTGTGAGTCGATCCTCAGCTTGAAAGTCGAGGCAGTGTAGGGAAAAATGGTTTCTGTGGAATGGAATGAGACATCTGGGGGAGTGTGGGAACGGTGGCACGAACCTGGAGTTCCTCTCCCGTTTCAAGTGGAGAGCGCCTCCTCTTGAGATGCGACGGAAACGCCGGGAATACTTTCCAGACCACGCAAGGAAAGGATCCCTCCTCTAGAGCTATGAGGCGGAAACGGGGCTCCTCTGTATGTGGGCGGGACTCTCGTCCTTCTTCTCGAGTGGAGTCGGGTATGACGGGGAACTTCTTGAGTTGCAGCAAGGGTGTGAAGGACCCGTGGGAAATTCCAGCGTTTAATTGTGATTAGCCTTGAGGAGCCTCATCGGAAAAGGGCCTCATCTCGCCTGGAGGGGAGAACCTAATGGATTTTCTCGAGTTGCGGCAGGTGCTCTCGACTTACGACTGGGACCTCAGGGACCCGCTCTGGTGGCCTCAGGAAAGGCCAGTCCCCATGCGAGTTGCTCGGGGGCCTCTCGGGATTCCTCTCCCGTCGATGCCGGGGCCTAAGACCTTGTGTGGAATCAGTGCCGGAACCTGAGGATTCCTCTCCAGTGCTGACATGGATCTTGGGGTACTTCTGGAGTCTCCCCAGGGGAGTCAGTCCTCCTCTCGAGTGGGGGCATGCACGTGCGCTTTCCTCTCGAGTTGTAGCAGCACTGTCGCGCTTCCATTCGCGTGGATCAAGGGATCTGTGGCTTTCCCTCGAGGCTTTCCCACGAGGCTTTCCCACAGGGCTGTCCAACGTGCCACCGTGGTGTGAGTCGATCTTCAGATTGAAAGTCGACGCAGTGCTGGGAAAACAGGTTTCCCTGGAACGGACGGAGACATCTGGGGGACTCTGGGAATGGTGGCACGACCCTGGAGTTCCTATCGCCTTTCCTGTTGAGAGAGCCTCCTCTTGAGATGCGACGGAAATGCCGGGAATTCTTTCCCGACCACGCAGGGAAAGGATCCCTCCCCTCGAGCTAGGAGGAGGAAACAGGGCTCCTCTGGATGTGGGCGGGATTCTCGTGCTTCCTCTCGAGTGGAGACGGGTATGTCGGGGAACTTCTTGAGTTGCGGCAAGGGTGTGAAGGACCCTTTGGAAGTTCCAGAGGTTAGGTGTAATTAGCCTCGAGACGCCTCAGTGGAAATGGGCCTCATCTCGCCTGGAGGGGAGAACCTCCTGGATTTTCTAGAGTTGCGGCAGGTGCTCTCAACTTACGACGGGGACCTCAGGGACCCGCTCTGGTGGCCTCAGGAAAGGCCAGTCCCCATGCGAGTTGCTCGGGGGCCTCTCGGGATTCCTCTCCCGTCGATGCCAGGGCCTAAGATCTTGTGTGGAGTCGGTGCCGGAACCTGAGGATTCCTCTCCAGTGCTGACATGGATCTTGGGGTACTTCTGGAGTCTCCCCAGGGCAGTCAGTCCTCTACTCGAGTGGGGGCATACACGTGCGCTTTCCTCCCGAGCTGTAGCAACAGTGTCACGCTTCCTTCGCGTGTATCAACTGATCTGTGGCTTTCCCTCGAGGCTTTCGCAAGAGGCTTTCCCACGAGGCTTTCCCACAGGGCTGTCCCACGTGCCACTGTGGTGTGAGTCGATCCTCGGCTTGAAAGTCGAGGCAGTGCAGGGAATACAGGTTTCCCTGGAATGGACTGAGACATCTGGGGGACTCTGGGAATGGGGGCACGACTCTGGAGTTCCTCTCGTTTTTTCCTCTGGAGAGCGCCTCCTCTTGATGTGGGACGGGAATGCCGCGAATTCTTTCCCGACCACGCAGGGAAAGGATCAAACCTCTCGAGCAATGAGGAGGAAACGTGGCTCCTCTGGATGTGGGCGGGACTTTCCTGCTTCCTCTCGAGTGGAGACGGGTATGTCGGGGAACTTCTTGAGTTGCAGCAAGGGTGTGAAGGACCCTTTGGAAGTTCCATAGGTTAGGTTTGATTAGCCTCGAGACGTCTCAGTGGAAATGGGCCTCATCTCGCCTGGAGGGGAGAACCTCCTGGATTTTCTCGAGTTGCGACAGGTGCTCTCGACTTACGACGGGGACCTCAGGGACCCGCTCTGGTGGCCTCAGAAAAGGCCAGTCCCCATGCGAGTTGCACGGGTGCCTCTCGGGTTTCCTCTCCCGTCGATGCCGGGGCCTAAGACCTTGGTGTGGCTTCGGTGCCGGAATCTGAGGATTCCTCTTCAGTGCTGACATGCTTCTTGGGTACTTCTGGAGTCTCCCCAGGGGAGTCAGTCCTCGTCTCGAGTGGGGGCATGCACGTGCGCTTTCCTCCCGAGCTGTAGCAGCAGTGTCACGCATCCCTTCGCCTGGATCAAGGGATCTGTGGCTTTCCCTCGAGGCTTTCCCACGAGGCTTTCCCACGAGGTTTTCCCACAGGGATGTCCCACGTGCCACCGTGGTGTGAGTCCATTCTCGGCTAGAAAGTCGAGACAGTGCAGGGAAAACAGGTTTCCCTGGAATGGACTGAGACATCTGGGGACTCTGGGAATGGTGGCACGACCCTGGAGTTCCTCTCGCCATTCCTGTAGAGAGCGCCTCCTCGTGAGATGTGACGGGAACGCCGCGAATTCTTTCCCGACCACGCAGGGAAAGGATCCCTCCTCTCGAGCTAGGAGGCGGAAACGGGTCTCTGCTGGATGTGGGCGGGAATCTCGTGCTTACTCTCGAGTGGAGACGGGTATGTCGGGGAACTTCCTGAGTTGCGGCAAGGGTGTGAAGGACCCTTTGGAAGTTCCAGAGGTTAGGTGTAATTAGCCTCGAGACGCCTCAGTGGAAATGGGCCTCATCTCGCCTGGAGGGGAGAACCCCCTGGATTTTCTCGAGTTGCGGCAGGTGCTCTCGACTTACGACGGGGACCTCAGGGACCCGTTCTGCTGGCCTCAGGAAAGGCCAGTCCCCATGTGAGTAGCTCAGGGCCTCTCGGGATTCCTCTCCCCTTGATGTCGGAGACTAAGGTCTTGTGTGGAGTCGGTGCAACCTGAGGATTCCTCTCCAGTGCTGACATAGATCTTGGGGTACTTCTGGAGTCTCCCCAGGGCAGTCAGTCCTCTACTCGAGTGGGGGCATGCACGTGCGCTTTCCTCCGAGCTGTAGCAGCAGTGTCACGCTTCCTTCGCGTGGATCAACGGATCTGTGGCTTTCCCTCGACTTTCCAAGAGGCTTTCCCACGAGGCTTTCCACAGGGCTGTCCCACGTGCCACCGTGGTGTGAGTCGATCCTCGGCTTGAAAGTCGAGGCAGTGCAGGGAAAACAGGTTTCCCTGGAATGGACTGAGACATCTGGGGGACTCTGGGAATGGTGGCACGACCCTGGAGTTCCTCTCGCCTTTCCTGTGGAGAGCGCCTCCTCTTGAGATGCGACGGGAAGCCGGGAATTCTTTCCCGACCACGCAGGAAAGGATCCCTCCTCTCGAGCTAGGAGGCGGAAACGGGGCTCCTCTGGATGTGGGCGGGAACTCTCGTGCTTCCTCTCGAGTGGAGACGGGTATGTCGGGGAACTTCTTGAGTTGCGCAAGGGTGTGAAGGACCCTTTGGAAGTTCCAGAGTTAGATGTGAATTAGCCTCGAGACGCCTCAGTGGAAATGGGCCTCATCTCGCCTGGAGGGGAGAACCTCCTGGATTTTCTCGAGTTGCGGCAGGTGCTCTCGACTTACGACGGGGACCTCAGGGACCCGCTCTGGTGGCCTCAGGAAAGGCCAGTCCCCATGCGAGTTGCTCGGGGCCTCTCGGGTTTCCTCTCCCGTCGATGCCGGGCCTAAGACCTTGTGTGGAGTCGGTGCCGGAATCCTGAGGATTCCTCTCCAGTGCTGACATGGATCTTGGGGTACTTCTGGAGTCTCCCCAGGGGAGTCAGTCCTCGTCTCGAGTGGGGGCATGCACGTGCGCTTTCCTCCCGAGCTGTAGCAGCAGTGTCACGCTTCCCTTCGCGTGGATCAAGGATCTGTGGCTTTCCCTCGAGGCTTTCCCACGAGGCTTTCCCACAGGGGTGTCCCACGTGCCACCGTGGTGTGAGTCCATCTCGGCTTGAAAGTCGAGGCAGTGCAGGGAAACAGGTTTCCCTGGAATGGACTGAGACATCTGGGGGACTCTGGGAATGGTGGCACGACCCTGGAGTTCCTCTCGCCTTCCTGTGAGAGCGCCTCCTCTGAGATGCGACGGGAACGCCGGAATTCTTTCCCGACCACGCAGGGAA
>NW_017201728.1:0-6598 GCF_001704415.2 Capra hircus | reverse complement strand
TCGAGGTTAATCACACTAACATCTGTAAATTCCAAAGGGTCCTTCACACGCTTGCTGCAACTCAAGAAGATCCCCGACATACCCGTCTCACTCGAGAGGAAGCACGAGAGTTCACCCCATCCAGAGGAGCCCCGTTTCGCCTCCTAGCTCGAGAGGAGGGATCCTTTCCCGCGTGGTCGGGAAAGAATTCCCGAAGTTCCCGTCGCATCTCAAGAGGAGGCGCTCTCCACAGGAAAGGCGAGAGGAACTCCAGGGTCGTGCCACCATTCCAGAGTCCCCCAGATGTCTCCGTCCATTCCAGGGAAACCTGTTTTCCCCTGCCATCGGCTTTTAAGCCAAGAATCGACTCACACCACGGTGGCACGTGGGACAGCCCTGTGGGAAAGCCTCGAGGGATAGCCTCGTGGAAAGCCTCCTCCTGGGAAAGCCTCAATGGAAAGCCACAGATCCCTTGATCCTCGCGAAGGGAAGTGCCAAACAGCTGCCACAGCTAGGGAGGAAAGGGCACGTGCATACCCCTCTCGAGACGAGGACTGACTCCCCTGGGGAGACTCCAGAAGTACCCCAAGATCCATGTCAGCACTGGAGAGGAAAGCTCACATTCCGGCACCGAATCCACACCAGGTCTTAGCCCCAGCATCGACGAGAGGAATCCCGAGAGGCCGCGAGCAACTCGCATGGGGACTGGCCTTTCCTGAGGCCACCAGGCAGGTCCTGAGGTCCCGTCAGAAGTCAAGAGCACCTGCCGCAACTCGAGAAAATCCGGAGGTTCTCCCCTCCAGGCGAGATGAGGAACATTTCCATTGAGGCGTCTCGAGGCTATTCACACTTAAAGTCTGGAACTTCCAAAAGGGTCCTTCACACCCTTGCTGCAACTGAAGAAGTTCCCCGACATACCCGACTCCACTCGAGAGGAAGCACGAGAGTCCCGCCCACATACAGAGGAGCCCCGTTTAGGCCTCCTAGATTGAGAGGTGGGATCCTTTCCCTGCGTGGTCGGGAAAGAATTCCCGGCGTTCCCGTCGCATCTCAAGAGGAGGCGCTCTCCACATGAAAGGCGAGAGGAACTCCAGGGTCGTGCCACCATTCCCAGAGTCCCCCAGATGTCTCAGTCCATTCCAGGGAAACCTGTCTTCCCTGCACTGCCTCGACTTTCAAGCCGTGGATCGACTCACACCACGGTGGCTCGTGGATAGCCCTGTGGGAAAACTTCCTGGGAAAGTCCTGGGAAAGCCTCAAGGGAAAGCCACAGATCCCTTGATTCCACAAGAAGGGAAGCGTGACACTGCTGTTACAGCTCGGGAGGAAAGCGCACGTGCATGCCCCCACTCGAGACGAGGACTGACTCCCCTGGAGAGACTCCAGAAGTACCCCAAGATCCATGTCAGCAATGGAGAGGAATCCTCAGGGTCCGGACCGACTCCACACAAGGTCTTAGGCCCCGCATCGACGGGAGAGGAATCCCGAGAGGCCCCCGAGCAACTCGCAATGGGGACTGGCCTTACCTGAGGCCACCAGAGCGGGTCCCTGAGATCCCCGATGTAAGTCGGAGAGCACCTGTCGCAACTCGAGAAAATCCAGGAGGTTCTCCCCTCCAGGCGAGATGAGGCCCATTTCCGCTGAGGAGTCTTGAGGCTAATCACATCTTACATCTGGAACTTCCAAAGGGTCCCTCACACCTTTGCTGCAACTCAAGAAGTTCCCCGACATACCCGTCTCCATTCGAGAGGAAGCACGAGAGTCCCGCCCACAACCAGAGGTGCCGCGTTTCCGCCTCCTACCTCGAGAGGAGGAATCCTTTCCCTGCGTGATCGGGAAAGAATTCCCAGTGTTCCCCTTGCATCTCAAGAGGAGGCCCTCTCCACAGGAAAGGCGATAGGAACTCCAGTGTCGTGTCACCATTCCAGAGCACCCAGAATTCTCAGTCCATTCCAGGGAAACCTGTTTTCCCTGCACTGCCTCGACTTTCAAGCCGAGGATCGACTCACATCACGGTGGCACATGGGACAGCCCTGTGGGAAAGCCTGGTGGGAAAGCCTCGTGGGAAAGCCTCGTGGGAATGCCTCGAAGGAAAGCCACAGATCCTTTGATCCATGGGAAGGGAAGCGTGACACTGCTGCTACAGCTGGGAGGAAAGCACACGTGCATGCCCCCACTCGAGAGGAGGACTGACTCCCCTGGGGAGACTGCCAGAAGTACCCCAAGATCCATGTCAGCACTGGAGAGGAATCCTCAGTTTCGGGCACCGACTCCACACAAGGTCTTAGGCCCCGGCATCGACGGGAGAGGAATCCCGAGAGGCCCCCGAGCAACTCGCATGGGGACTGGGCTTTCCTGAGGCCACCAGAGCGGGTCCCTGATGTCCCCGTCGTAAGTCGAGAGCACCTGCCGCAACTTGAGAAAATCCAGGAGGTTCTCCCCTCCAGGCGAGATGAGGCCCATTTGCGCTGAGGCCTCTCGAGGCTAATGACACCTAACTTCTGGAACTTCCAAAGGGTCCTTCACACCCTTGCTGCAACCTCAAAAAGTTCCCCGACATACCCGTCTCCACTCGAGAGGAAGCACGAGAGTCCCGCCCACATCCAGAGGAGCCCGTTTCCGCCTCCTAGCTCGAGAGGAGGGATCCTTTCCCTGCGTGGTCGGGAAAGAATTCCCGGCGTTTCCATCGCATCTCAAGAGGAGGCGCTCTCCACAGGAAAGGCTAGAGGAACTCCAGGGTCGTGCCATCATTCCCAGAGTCCCCGAGATGTCTCAGTCCATTCCAGGGAAACCTGTTTTCCCTGCACTGCCTCGACTTTCAAGCCGAGGATCGACTCACACCACGGTGGCACGTGGGACAGCCCTGTGGGAAAGCCTCGTGGGAAAGCCTCGTGGGGAAAACCTCCAGGGAAAGCCACAGATCCCTTGATCCACGCGAAGGGAAGCGCGACACTGCTGCTACAGCTCGGGAGGGAAAGCGCACGTGCATGCCCCCACTCGAGACGAGGACTGACTCCCCTGGGGAGACTGCCAGAATTACCCCAAGATCCTTTTCAGCGCTGGAGAGGAATGCTCAGGTTCCGGCAAAGACTCCACACAAGGTCTTAGGCCCCGGCATCGACGGGAGAGGAATCCCAGAGAGTCCCCCAAGCAACTCGCTTGGGGATTGTCCTTTCCTGAGATCACCAGAGCGGGTCCCTGTGGTCTCCGTCGTAAGTCGTGAGCACCTGCCGCCACTCGAGAAAATCCAGGAGGTTCTCCCCTCCAGGCGAGGTGAGGCCCATTTCCGCTGAGGCGTCTCGAGGCTAATCACACCTAACCTCTGGAACTTCCAAAGGGTCCTTCACACCCTTGCTGCAACTCAAGAATTTTCCCGACATACCCATCTCCACTCGAGAGGAAGCTCGAGAGTTCTGCCCACATCCAGAGGAGCCCCGTTTCCACCTCCTAGCTCAAGAGGAGGGATCCTTTCCCTGCGTTTTCGGGAAAGAATTCCTGGCGATCCCGTCGCATCTCAAGAGGAGGCGCTCTCCACAGGAAAGGCGAGAGGAACTCCAAGGTCGTGCCACCATTCCCAGAGTCCCCCAGATGTCTCAGTCCATTCCAGGGAAACCTGTTATCCCTGCACTGCCTCGACCTTCAAGCCGAGGATCGACTCACACCACGGTGGCTCGTGGGACAGCCCTGTGGGAAAGCCTCGTGAGAAAGCCTCGTGGGAAAGCCTCGAGGGAAAGCCACAGATCCCTTTGATCCACGCGAAGGGAAGCGTGACACTGCTGCTAAAGCTCGAGAGGAAAGCCGCACGTGCATGCCCCACTCTGAGACGAGGACTTACTCCCCTGGGGAGACTCCAGAAGTACCCCAAGATCGATGTCAGCACTGGAGTGGAATCCTCAAGTTCCGGCACCCACTCCACACAAGATCTTAGGCACCGGCATCGACGGGAGTGGAATCCCGAGAGGCCCCCAATCAACTCACATGGGGACTGGCCTTTCCTGAGGCCACCAGAACGGGTTCCCTGAGGTCCCCGTCGTAAGTCGAGAGCACCTGCCGCAAACTCGACAAAATCCAGGTGGTTCTCCCCTCCAGGCGAGATGAGGCCCATTTCCGCTGAGGCGTCTGTAGGCTAATCACACCTAACCTCTGGAACTTCCAAAGGGTCCTTCACACCCTTGCTGCAACTCAAGAAGTTGCCCGACATACCCGTCTCCACTCGAGAGGAAGCACGAGAGTTCTGCCCACATCCAGAGGAGCCCAGTTTCCGCCTCCTAGCTCGAGAGGAGGGATCCTTTCCCTGCTTGGTGGGAAAGAATTCCCGGCGTTCCCGTCGCATCTCAAGAGGAGGCGCTCTCCACAGGAAAGGCGAGAGGAACTCCAGGGTCGTGCCACCATTCCAGAGTCCCCCAGATGTCTCAGTCCATTCCAGGGAAACCTGTTTTCCCTGCACTGCCTCGACTTCAAGCCAAGGATCGACTCACACCACGGTGGCTCGTGGTACAGCCCTGTGGAAAGCCTCGTGGGAAAGCCTCGTGGAAAGCCGAGGGGAAAGCCACAGATCCCTTGATCCAAGCGAAGGGAAGCGTGACACTGCTGCTAAGCTCGAGAGGAAAGTCCACGTGCATGCCCCACTCGAGACGAGGACTGACTCCCTGGGGAGACTCCAGAAGTACCCCAAGATCCATGTCAGCACTGAGAGGAAAGCTCACGTTCCGGCACCGAATCCACCAGGTCTTAGGCCCTGCATCGACGGGAGGAATCCCGAGAGGCCCCGAGCAACTCGCATGGGGACTGGCCTTTCCAGAGGCCACCAGAGCAGGTCCCTGAGTCCCGTCAGAAGTCGAGGCACCTGCCCAACTCGAGAAATCAGGAGGTTCTCCCTCCAGGCGAGATGAGCCCATTTCCGCTGAGGCGTCTCGAGAGCTAACACCTACCTCTGACTCCAAGGGTCCTTCACACCCTTGCTGCAACTCAACAAGTTCCCCGACATACCGTTCCACTCGAGGGAAGCACGAGAGTTCCCCCACATCCAGAGGAGCCCGTTTCCGCCTCCTAGCTCCAGAGGAGGATCCTTTCCCTCGTGGTCGGGAAAATTTCCGGCGTTCCCGCACATTCAAGAGAGCGCTCTCCACAGGAAAGGCGAGAGGAACTCCAGGGTCGTGCCACCATTCCAGAGTCCCCCAGATGTCTCAGTCCGTTCCAGGGAAACCTGTTTTTCCTGCACTGCCTCGTCTTTCAAGCCGAGGATCGACTCACACGACGGTGGCACGTGGACAGCCTGTGGGAAAGCCTCGTTGGATATCCTCGGGAAAGCCTTGAGGAAAAGCCACAGATCCCTTATCCACTCCATGGAAAGCATGACACTGCTGCTACAGCTCGGGAGGAAGGCACACGTGCATGCCCCCTCGAGACGAGGACTGACTCCCTGGGGAGACTTCAGAAGTACCCAGAGATCCATGTCGTCACTGGAGAGGAAACGTCAGGTTCCGGCACCGACTCCACACAAGGTCTTAGGACCGGCATCGACGGAAGAGGAATCCCGAGAGGCCCCCGAGCAACTCGCATGGGGACTGGCCTTTCCTGAGGCCACCAGAGCGGGTCCCTGAGGTCCCCGTCATAAAGTCGAAGCACCTGCCGCAACTCGAGAAAATCCAGGAGGTTCTCCCCTCCAGGCAGATGAGGCCCATTTCCGCTGAGGCTTCTCGTGGTTTAATCACACCTAACCTCTGGAACTTCCAAAGGGTCCTTCACACCCTTGCTGCAACTCAAGAAGTTCCCCGACATACCCGTCTCCAATCGAGAGGAAGCACGAGACACCCGCCCACATCCAGAGGAGCCCCGTTTCCGCCTCCTAGCTCGAGAGGAGGGATCCTTCCCCTGCGTGTCGGGATAGAATTCCCAGTGTTCCGTCGCATCTAAAGAGGAGGTGCTCTCCACAGGAAAGGCGAGAGGAACTCCAGGGTCGTGCCACCATTCCAGAGTCCCCCAGATGTCTCAGTCCATTCCAGGAAAACTTTTTTTCCCTTCACGGCCTCGACTTTCAAGCCGAGGATCGACTCACACCACGGTGGCACGTGGACAGCCCTGTGGGAAAGCCTCATGGGAAAGCCTCGTGGGAAATCCTCGAGGGAAAGCCGCAGATCCCTTGATCCACGCGAAGGGAAGTGTGACAGTTTGCTACATCTCTAGAGGAAAGCCACGTGCATGCCCCCTCGAGACGAGGACTGACTCCTCTGGGGAGACTCCGAAGTCCCCCAAGATCCATGTCAGCACTGAAGAGGAATCCTCAGGTTCCGGCACCGACTCCCACACAAGAACTTAGGGCCCGGCATCGACGGAAGAGGAATCCCGAGAGGCCCCGAGCAACTCGCATGGGGACTGGCCTTTCCTGAGGCCACCAGAGCGGGTCCCTGAGGTCCCCGTCATAAGTCGAGCACCTGCCGCAACTCGAGAAAAATCCAGGAGGTTCTCCCCTCCAGGCGAGATGAGCCCATTTCCGCTGAGGCGCTTTCGTGCTAATCACACCTAACCTCTGGAACTTCCAAAGGGTCCTTCACACCCTTGCTGCAACTCAAGAAGTTCCCGACATACCCGTCTCCACTCGAGAGAAGCACGAGAGTCC
>NW_017201727.1:0-6599 GCF_001704415.2 Capra hircus | reverse complement strand
CTCTTGAGATGCGACGGGAACGCCGGGAATTCTTTCCCGACCGGCAAGGAATCCTCCTCTCGAGCTATGAGGGGAAAACGGGGCTCCTCTGGATGCGGGCGGAACTATCGTGCTTCCTCTTGAGTGGAGACGGGTATGTCGGGGAACTTCTTGATTTGCTGCAAGGGTGTGAAGGACCCTTTGGAAGTTCCAGAGTTTAAGTGTGCTTAGCCTTGAGATGTGTCAGCGGAAATAGGCTTCATTTTGCCTGGAGGGGAGAACATCCTTGATTTTCTCCAGTTGCGGCAGGTGCTCTCGACTTACGACGGGGACCGCAGGGACCCCGCTCTGGTGGCCTCAGGAAAGGCCAGTCAAGATTCAAGACACACTGGAGAGGGAGAGACATCACGAGAGGCTCCCGAGCAACTCGCATGGGGACTGGCCTTTCCTGAGGCCACCAAAGCGGGTCCCTGAGGTCCCCGTAGTAAGTCGAGAGCACCTGGCGCAACTCGAGAAAATCCAGGAGGTTCTCCCCTCCAGGCGAGATGAGACCCATTTGCGCTGAGGCATCTCGAGGCTAATCACACCTAACCTCTGGAACTTCCAAAGGGCCCTTCACACCCTTGCTGCAACTCAATAAGTTCCCCGACATACCCGTTTCCACTCGAATGGAAGCACAAGAGTCCCGCCCACAACCAGAAGAGCCCCGTTTCAGTCTCATAGCTCGAGAGGAGGGATCCTTTCCCTGCGTGGTCGGGAAAGAATTTCCGGCGATCCCGTCGCATCTCAAGAAGAGGCGCTCTCCACAGGAAAGGCGAGAGGAACTCAGGGTCGTGCCACCATTCCCAGAGCCCCCAGATGTGTCAGTCGATTCCAGGGAAACCTGTTTTCCCCCAATGCCTCGACTTTCAAGCCGAGGATCGACTCAGACCTCGGTGGCACGTGGGACAGCCCTGTGAAAAGCCTAGTGGGAAAGCCTCGTGGGAAAGCCTACAGAGAAAGCCACAGATCCCTGGATCCACGCAAAGGGAAGCGTGACACTGCTGCTAAAGCTCGGGAGGAAAGCGCACGTGCACGCCACACTCGCGACGAGGACTGACTCCCCTGGGAGACTCCAGAAGTACCCCAAGATCCATGTCAGAACTGGAGAGGAATCCTCAGGTTCCGGCACCGACTCCACACAAGGTCTCAGGCCCGGCATAGACGGGAGAGGAATCAATAGAGGCCCCGAGCAACTCGCATGGGGACAGGCCTTTCCTGAGGCGAGCAGAGCGGGTCCCTGAGGTCCCGTCGTAAGTCGAGAGCACCTGCAGCAACTCTAGAAAATCCAGGAGGTTCTCCCCTCCAGGCGAGATGAGGCCCATTTCCGCTGAGGCGTCTCGAGGCTATTCACACTTAACCTCTGGAAGCTCCAAAGGGTCCTTCACACCCTTGCTGCAACTCAAGAAGTTCCCCGACATACCCGTCTCCACTCGAGAGGAAGCACGAGAGTCCCGCCCACATCCAGAGGAGCCCCGTTTCCCCCTGCTAGCTCGAAAGAAGTGATCTTTTCCCTGCGTGGTCGGGAAAGAATTCCCGGCATTCCCGTCGCATCTCAAGAGGAGGCGCTCTCCACAGGAAAGGCGAGAGGAACTCCAGGGTCGTGCCACATTCACAGAGTTCCCCAGATGTCTCACTCCATTTCAGGGAAACCTGTTTTCCCTGCACTGCCTCGACTTTCAAGCCGAAGATCGACTCACACCACGGTGGCACATGGGACAGCCCTGTGGGAAAGCCTCGTGGGAAAGCCTCGAAAGCCTCGAGGGAAAGCCATAGATCCCTTGATCCACGCTAAGGGAAGCGTGACAGTGCTGCTACAGCTCGGGAGGAAAGCGCACGTGCATGCCCCCACTCGAGACGAGGACTGACTCCCCTGGGGAGACTCCAGAAGTCCCCCAAGATCCATGTCAGCACTGGAGAGGAATACTCAGTTTCCGGCACCGACTCCACACAAGGTCTTAGGCCCCGGCATCGACGGGAGAGGAATCCCGAGAGGCCCCAGAGCTACTCGCATGGGGACTGGCCTTTCCATGGGCCACCAGAGCGGCTCCCTGACATCCCCGTCCTAAGTCGAGAGCACCTGCCGCCACTCGAGAAAATCCAGGAGGTTCTCCCTCCAGGCGAGTGAGGCCCATTACCGCTGAGGGGCTCTCGATGCTAATCACACCTAACCTCTGGAACTTCCAGAGGGTCCTTCACACCCTTGCTGCAACTCAAGAAGTTCCCCGACATACCGTCTCCACTCAAGAGGAAGCACGAGAGTCCCGCCCACATCCAGAGGAGCCCCGTTTCCGGCCTCCTAGCTCCAGAGGAGGGATCCTTTCCCTATGTCGTCGGGAAAGAATTCCCCGGCGTTCCCGTCGCATCTCAAGAGGAGGCGCTCTCCACAGGAAAGCGAGACGAACTCCAGTGTCGTATCACCATTCCCAGAGTCCCCCAGATGTCTCAGTCCATTCCAGGGAAACCTGTTTTCCCTGCACTGCCTCGACGTTCAAGCCGAGGATCGACTCACCACGGTGGCACGTGGGACAGCTCTGTGGGAAAGCCTCGTGGGAAAGCCTCGTGGGAAAGCCTCGTGGGAAAGCCACAGATTTCTTGATCCACACTAAGGGACCGTGACACTGCTGCTACAGCTCGGGAGGAAAGTGCACGTGCATGCCCCCACTCGAGACGAGGACTGACTCCCCTCAGTAGATTCCAGAAGTACCCCAAGGTCCATGTCAACACTGGAGAGGAATCCTCAGGTTCTGAACCGACTCCACACAAGATCTTAGGCCCCGGGATCGACAGAAGAGGAATCTCGAGTGTCCCCCGAGCAACTCGCATGGGACTTGCCTTTCCTGAGGCCACCAAAGCGGGTCTCTGAGGACACCGGTGGTAAGTGGAGAGCACCAACCCCAACTCGAGAGCAACCAGGAGGTTCTCCCCCGCCAGGCCTGATGAGGCCCCATTTCCTCTGAGGAGTCTCGAGGCTAATCACACCTAACCTCTGGAACTTCCAAAGGGTCCTTCACACCCTTGCTGGCAACTCAAAAGTTCCCCGACATAACCGTCTCCACTCGAGAGGAAGCGAGAGAGTCCCGCCCAAATCCAGAGGAGCCCCGTTTCCGCTCATAACTCGAGAGGAGGGATCCTTTCCCTGTGTGGTCGGGAAAAGAATTCCTGGCCTTGCTGTCACATCTCAAGAGGAGGCGCTCTCCACAGGAAAGGCGAGAGGAACTCCAGGGTCGTGCCACCATTCCCAGAGTCCCCCAGATGTCTCAGTCCATTCCAGGGAAAACTGTTTTCCCTGCACTGCCTCGATTTCATGCCGAGGATCGACTCACACCACGGTGGCACGTGGGACAGCCCTGTGGGAAAGACTCCTGGGAAAGCCTCATGGAATAGCCTCAAGGGAAAGACACTGATCCCTTGATCCACTCGACGGGAAGCGTGACACTGCTGCTACAGCTCGGGAGGGTATCGAACTGCATGCCGCCACTCGAGACGAGGACTGACTCCCCTGGGGAGACTCCAGAAGTACCCCAAGATCCATGTCAGCTTGGAGAGGAATGCTCAGGTACCGGCACCAACTCGTCACGAGGTCTTAGGCCCCGGCATCGACGGGAGAGGAATCCGAGAGGCCCCCGAGCAACTCGCATGGGGACTGGCCTTTCCTGAGGCGACCAGAGCGGGTCCCTGATGGTCCCGTCGTAAGTCGAGAGCACTTGCCGCAACTCTGAGAAAATCCAGGAGGTTCTCCCCTCCAGGCGAGATGAGGCCCATTTCCTGCTGAGGCGTCTCGAGGCTAATCACACCTTAACCTCTGGAAGCTCCAAAGGGTCCTTCACACCCTTGCTGCAACTCAAGAACTTCCCCGACATACCCGTCTCCACTCAAGAGGAATAACGAGAGTCCCGCCCAAATCCAGAGGAGCCACGTTTCCACCTAATGGATCGAGAGGAGGGATCCTTTCCCTGCGTGTTCGGGAAAGAATTCCCCGCGTTCCCGTCGCATCTCAAGAGGAGGTGCTCTCCACAGGAAAGGCGAGAGGAACTCCAGGGTCGTGTCACCATTCCCAGAGTTCCCCAAATGACTCAGTCCATTCCAGGGAAACCTGTTTTCCCTGCACTTCCTTGACTTTCAAGCCAAGGATCGACTCACACCACGGTGTCACGTGGGACAGCCCTGTGGGAAAGCCTCGTGGGAAAGCCTCGTGGGAAAGCCTCGAGGGAAAGCCACAGTTCCCTTGATCCACGCGAAGGGAAGTGCGACACTGCTGCTACAGCTCGGGAGGAAAGCGCACGTGCATGCCCCACTCGAGACGAGGACTGACTCCCCTGAGGAGACTCCAGAAGTACCCCAAGATCCATGTCAGCACTGGAGAGGAATCCTCAGGTTCCGGCACCGACTCCACACAAGGTCTTAAGCCCCGGCATCGAAGGGAGAGGAATCCCGAGAGGCCCCCGAGCAACTCGCATGGGGACTAGCCTTTCCTGAGGCCACCAGAGCGGGTCCCTGATGTCCCCGTCGTAAGTCAAGAGCACCTGCCGTAAGTCGACACAATTCAGGAGGTTCTCCCCTCCAGGGGAGATGAGGCCCTTTTCCCCTGAGGGGTCTCGAGTCTAATCACACTGAACCTCTGGAACTTCCAAAGGGTCCTTCACACCCTTGCTGCAACTCAAGAAGTTCCCCACATACACGTCTCCATTCGAGAGGAAGCTCGAGAGTCCCGCCCACATCCAGAGGAGCCCCGTTTCCGCCTCCTAGCTCGAGAGGAGGGATCCTTTCCCTGCGTGGTGGGGAAAGAATTCCTCGTGTTCCTGTCGCATCTCAACAGGAGGCGCTCTTCTCAGGAAAGGCGCGAGGAACTCCAGGGTCGTGCCACCATTCCAAGAGTCCCCCAGATGTCTCAGTCCATTCCATGGAATCCTGTTTTTCTTACACTGCCTCGACTTTCAAGCCGAGGATCGACTCACACCACGGTGGCACGTGGGACAGCCCTGTGGGAAAGACTTGTGGGAAAGCCTCGAGGGAAAGCCCCTGATCCCTTGATCCACACGAAGGGAAGCGTGACACTGCTGCTACAGCTCGGGAGGAAAGCGCACATGCATGACCCCACTGGAGACGAGGACTGACTTCCCTGGGGAGACTCCAGAAGTTCCCAAAGATCCATGTCAGCACTGGAGAGGGATCCTCAGGTTCCGGCACCGACTCCACACAAGGTTTTAGGACCCGCATCGACGGGAGAGGAATCCTGAGAGCCGCCGAGCAACTCCCAAGTGGACTGGCCTTTCCTGAGGCTACCAGAGCGGGTCCCTGAAGTCCCGTCGTAAGTCGAGAGCACCTGCCGCAACTCGAGAAACTCCAGGAGGTTCTCCCTCCAGGCGAGATGAGGCCCATTTCCGCACAGGCGTCTCGAGGCTAATCACACCAGCCTCGGTAAATTCCAAAGGGTCCTTCACACCCTTGCTGCAGCTCAAGAAGATCCCCGACATACCCGTCTCCGCTCGAGAGGAAGCAGGAGAGTCCTGCCCTCATCCAGAGGAGCCCCGATTCCGCCTCAAAGCTCGAGAGGAGGAATCCTTTCCCTGCGTGTGCGGGAAAGAATTCCCGGCGTTCCCATCACATCTGAAGTGGAGGCACTCTCCACAGGAAAGGCGAGAGGAACTCCAGGTTCGTGCCACCATTCCCAGATTCCCCCAGATGTCTCAGTCCATTCCAGGGAAAACAGTTTTCCTTGCACTGCCTCGACTTTCAAGCCGAGGAGCGACTCACACCACGGTGGCACGTGGGACAGCCCTGTGGGAAAGCCTCCTGGGAATGCGTCGTGGGAAAGCCTCGAGGGAAAGCCACTGATCCCTTGATCCACTCGAAGGGAAGCGTGACACTGCTGCTCCAGCTCGGGAGGAAAGCGCTCGTGCATGCCCCACTCGAGACAAGAACTGACTCCCCTGGGGAGACTCCAAAGTACCCCAAGATCCATGTCAGCAATGGAGAGGAAACCTCAGGTTCCAGAACCAACTCCACACAAGGTCTTAGGCCCCGGCATGAACGGGAGAGGAATCCCGAGAGGCCCGCGAGCAACTCGCATGGGGACTGGCCTTTCCTGAGGCCACCAGAGCGGGTCCCTGAGGTCCGTATCGAAAGGCGAGAGCACCTGCCGCAACTCGAGAAAATCCAGGAGGTTCTCCCTTCCAGGCGAGATTAGGCCCATTTCCGCTGAGGCGTCTCGAGGCTAATCACACCTAACCTCTGGAACTTCCAAAGGTCCTTTACACCCTTGCTGCAAATCCAGAATTTCCCCGACATACCCGTCTCCACTCGAGAGGAAGCACGAGAGTCCCCCACATACAGAGGAGCACCGTTTCCGCCTCCTAGCTCGAGAGGAGGGATCCTTTCCCTCCGTGGTCGGTAAAGAATTCCTGGCGTTCCCGTCGCATCTCAAGAGGAGGCGCTCTCCACAGGAAAGCGAGAGGAAGTCCAGGTCGTGCCACCATTCCCAGATTCGCCAGATGTCTCAGTCCATTCCAGGGAAACCTGTTTTCCTTGCACTACGTTGACTTTCAAGCCATCGATCGACTCACACCACGGTGGCACGT